>NW_026111648.1:147500-300000 GCF_024679095.1 Eriocheir sinensis
TCACCTACCTACGATACCGTTCAGCGAGATTCATGCTACAACAAACACTTAGGCGTCTCCCCTCTCACCTACCTACGATACCGTTCAGCGAGATACATGCTACAACAAACACTTAGGCGTCTCCCCTCTCACCTACCCACGATACCGTTCAGCGAGATACATGCTACAACAAACACTTAGGCGTCTCCCCTCTCACCTACCTACGATACCGTTCAGCGAGATTCATGCTACAACAAACACTTAGGCGTCTCCCCTCTCACCTACCCACGATACCGTTCAGCGAGATTCATGGTACAACAAACACTTAGGCGTCTCCCCTCTCACCTACCCACGATACCGTTCAGCGAGATTCATGCTACAACAAACACTTAGGCGTCTCCCCGCTCACCTACCTACGATACCGTTTAGCGAGACACATGCTACAACAAACATTTACATTCAAGTTTTTAACGTCACATGATAAAGTACAGTTCCTTAGCTTCAACATTATGCAAAAATGTGTTCTTTATAGTAAATAACATCTCTGCTACAAGCAAAGCAATTCATCTGCTACAGTCATTTGAAACACAAGGCGCCGTCATTCACAGTATCACGCGTGGCTGGAGCTGGGTAATCAAAACTCCATCATTACCCACAGTGGCACTATATATGCCGGCATGGCTGGAGATCTTGTGGGCGGGGTCGCGGGGGTCTTGTCTCCTTTTGGGGTCCCCCCCCCCCCACACTAGCTTCTACAAATGAGTATGGCAACAAATGGGGGCTTCCAAATGGACCATTTGGAGCGGCGGTACCTTTGTTAGCCTGGGGGGCGTCTTCTTATATGACCCCAACACCCCTTTCCTTAGATACGTTACTAAATTTAGCCATTAGACTTGAGCCTGTATCATGGCACCCCCTTCAAGCTTTCACCCGGGGCGGACAGCCCCCCCCCTCCCCTTACTACGCCACTGTCCTTCCTGCAGGAAGTATGCCTTCATACAGCCTGTGCCTAAGAAGGGTGAGCGTTCCAATCCCTCAAACTACCGTCCTATAGCTTTACTTTCCTGTCTATCTAAAGCTTTTGAGTCAATCCTTAGCCGGAAGACTAAAAACCACCTTTCCACTTCTGACCTACTATCTGATCGACAGTATGGGTTCCGCAAGGGGCGTTTTACTGGTGATCTCCTTGCCTTCCTAACTGACTCTTGGTCATCCTCTCTTAACCGTTTCGGTGAAACCTTTGCTATTGCGCTGGACATATCAAAAGCTTTTGATAGGGTCTGGCACAAATCTTTGCTTTCCAAACTACCCTCCTACGGTTTCTATCCTTCTCTCTGTACCTTTATCTCCAGTTTCCTTTCTGACTGTTCAGTTTCTGCTGTGGTAGACGGTCACTCCCTAAACCTATTAACAGTGGTGTCCCACAGGGTTCTGTCCTATCTCCCACTCTCTTTCTGTTGTTCATTGATGATATTCTTTCCAAAACGAACTGTCCTATCCATTCCTACGCCGATGATTCCACTCTGCATTACTCAACTTCTTTTAATAGAAGACCCACCCTACAGGAACTTAACGATTCAAGGCTGGAGGCAACAGAACGCTTAGGCTCAGACCTTACTATTATATCCGATTGGGGCAAGAGGAACCTGGTGTCCTTCAACGCCTCAAGAAAACAGTTTCTCCATCTATCCACTGGACACAATCTTCCAAACAACTATCCCCTATTCTTTGACAACACTCAGCTATCACCTTCCTCAACACTAAACATCCTCGGTCTATCCTTAACTCAAAATCTCAACTGGAAACTTCATATCTCATCTCTTACTAAATCAGCTTCCTCGAGGCTGGGCGTTCTGTACCGTTTCCGCCAGTTCTTCTTCCCCGCACAGTTGCTATCCATTTAGAGAGGCCTTGTCCGCCCTCGTATGGAGTATGCATCTCATGTGTGTGTGGGGGGCGGGGGTCCACTCATACAGCTCTCCTTGACAGAGTGGAGTCAAAGGCTCTTCGTCTCATCAGCTCTCCTCCTCATACTGATAGTCTTCTACCTCTCAAATTCCGCCGCCATGTTGCCTCTCTTTCTATCTTTTGTCGATATTTTCATGCTGACTGCTCTTCTGAACTTGTTAACTGCATGCCTCCCTTCCTCCCGCGGCCCCGCTGCACACAACTTTCTACTCATGTTCATCCCTATACTATCCAAACCCCTTATGCAAGAGTCAGCCAGTATCTTCAGTCTTTCATCCCTCACGGTGGTAAACTCTGGAACAATCTTCCTTCATCTGTATTTCCTCCTGCCTACGACTTGAACTCTTTCAAGAGGAGGGTATCAGGACATCTCTCCTCCCGAAATTGACCTCTGTTTTTGGACATTCTTTTAACCTCTGTTCGGGAGCAGTGAGTAGCGGGCCTTTTTTTTTTTTTTTTTTTCTTTACGCCCTTGAACTGTCTCCTTAGCTTAGTCTTCTTAGCTGTAAAAAAAAAAGAATAAAAAGTAGAGACTACTATCAGTAGCCTCAGAAATCTGTGTTTCGGTGCTGAAGAGAAAGTGAGGTTTAGAGGAAGAGAGAACATAGAGAACGCAGAACGCATAAGAGGCCGGTAGGCCTGTATTGGCAACGAGGCAGTCCCCGTAAGTTCTGTGTGTATCTAACCCTGCCTAATATCGCTAGTCTGCGAATTCTATTTCTCTATTTTGAATGTAGATATTGTATTATACCACCATATTGACTGCTAAGTTTATCCACTCCACCACCACCGTTAGTAAAACGAATTTATTTAAGGTCCCTTGAATCTGAATTATCCAGTTTAAACCTACAATATTTAAACCAATTTTGTTCTCTTTTCTTTAATAACAAAAACCTTGATAATGTCTCCTTATTAAAGCCTTCATCCATTTATAAACCTAGATCATGTCTCACCTTTCTATCTTTCTGCCTTTCTAGGAGAAGTTTAGTTAACTGTTTGAGTCTCTCGGCAACAACCTCGAATGGTGTTCCATAATGAAAATTAAAACGAAGACCGCGAATGTTGCAGAAATTGAGAAGAAAGAGGTTCGAGGATTTATCAAGACTGTTGGCATCCTCAGGAGATCAAATCTGACAGAGGCTCCAATTTTACCAGACTAGCATCTCACGCGTGACAAAAAGGATAAAATAGAATTAACAAAGGTGACTGTGACTGTGATTTAGTGGTGATTGTTAAAGTTTGTTACAAGTTGTTTGTAACTAGTAACCAACAAGAAAGTCCTTGTTTGTGACTAGAATAAAATTCCAATATGTAACTTATATATATATATATATATATATATATATATATATATATATATATATATATATATATATATATATATATATATATATATATATATATATATATATATATATATATATATATATATATATATATATATATATATATATATATATATATAGGATTGAATATGAGCAAGTGCCATCAAGAACTATTCATTTGTAGCAAGTGTTACTTACTGATAGTCACTGTGTGAGACTATCATGACAAACATATGCTGATTCAGTGAGATGGTTGGGCTTGTTTCTTTGCTACTAACAAGTTAATCCTCCCAAATGAACACCACTGAGTGCCAGGATTCGAACCCGGGCCTTCTGATCAGAAGCAGGGCAGCAAACCGACCAGACCACCGATGTGCTAAAAGTTTACCGCGCCTGAGGCCACTTCTGCAGCAGACCCCGCACTGTGGACATGAAGGTGAAGGTAACCCCGCCCACACCCGTGACTGACGGAAACGCATTTAATCAAACCCTTATGGCACATACGGTGTGTAAATACATTAGAGAAACTGTATTAACACAGTGATAAACATCCCAAATGAACAACACTGAGTGCCAGGATTCGAACCCGGGCCTTCTGATCAGAAGTCAGTTGTTAATACAGTTTCACTAATGTATTTACACACCGTATGTGCCATAAGGGTTTGATTAAGTGCGTTTCCGTCAGTCACGGGTGTGGGCGGGGTTACCTTCACCTTCATGTCCACAGTGCGGGGCTGGGGCGTCAGGTAATGGCCGCAGAAATGGCCTCTGGCGCGGTAACCTTTTAGCCCATCGGTGGTCTGGTCGGTTTGCTGCCCTGACTTCTGATCAGAAGGCCCGGGTTCGAATCCTGGCACTCAGTGGTGTTCATTTGGGATGTTTTTCACTGTGTTAATACAGTTTCTCTAAAGTCAATCCTCAGTACAGTGTTTGAAAGGGACACTTTTATGTCATCTCTGACTCCTAGACATGACCGTAACTTGTTTTTAATCAAGCACCGTGCTGATAATCCCTGTTCACAGCGGTATGGAAAAGGAAACATCAAGAGGTTCCGGGCACATTTATTTGCTAGAGTAGGGTAAGAACTCGCCATTGTTGATCAAAATCTTGTCAGTGACAAACTCTCAAAACTTATCTTTGCAGTTGTTATTAACACAGTCAACGAATTTGTCTTGTAGGTCTTCGGGAAGTTATCTAGAGTCCGTCTTGAATCGATTTCGAATAAGTTGACAATCTAAGTCTGTGATATTAGGAAAATAGTTGTCCAACTCTTAACTGAGAAAAAAACAGGTGCTCATGGATAACAACACTGACCTTATTCACATCATCTCTACACAGAGATGACAAGCTGTCACTCGTTTTCTCAAAAATGTCATACCGACCTGCTTGGACTTTTTCTTGCCAAAATCTGAGTATCATTTGAAAAGCTCTCAGTTTGTCGAAAAAAATCAATCGCAGTTGTTGAGTAACCGTGAAGCGAGTTGTTGACTGCATTTATGCGAAAATATATATCACTGAGTAAATATACGCTTGAATTTATCAGTAGAGCATGTAATGACAGTAATAATTATTTTGATGATGTCTTGTGTCCAGCGTTTCAGGTCAACGGAGCATAAGCCAGCCAGTCAGTTCGCCTCGCCTCACCTCGCCTTCTTCCCCTCCGTCGCCTCCTCCGCCTCCGCCTCCTCTTCCAGTATGGGCACCAGCGTCTCCCTGGGACTCACGGGCAGCCTACCGCATCCCCCCATTTCCTCTACCTAAGAGGAAGAAAAAAAATGCTATTAATAACACGAGTAAAGAGTTTATGATGTGTAAAATTAGTACTGTTAGGGAAAGAAGAGTATCCGCGTGCCTCCATTTCCTCCACCTAGAAGTTAGAAAAAAGATGCTATTAATAACACGAGTCAAGAGGATGTGTAGAATTAGTATTGTTAAGGGAAGAAGAATATCTGCTACGGTGTGAAATAAACCGCTAAAAATAAGTACCGGTAGACAATAGAGCTCTGAGATAACTACCGGTAGATCCAAAATAAATATCGGTGCTGTGAAATAATTACCGAAAACTAAGTAAACAGTAATGCCGTGAGATAAATAATCAAAACTTGAAACGTGGTCACACACACACACCCGCACACACACACACACACACACACACACACACACACACACACACACACACACACACACACACACATACATCCGTAACACTAAATCACCTAACTGAACAAAACTACCGTGAAATAGCTAAACTAAATATATAATAAAAAGATGTGAAATAACAACGAAACTAAACAATGCGGTGAAATAAAGTAAGTAAACTCAATAAAGCCAACACGTAGCCTACCAAGGAGACTATATTAGTACTCTAGTCTCCTTGTAGCTTACTCACCAAGCTCTGCAGCCGCTTCAGTCCCTTCTCGCAGCCAACACACGTCATCGGTGGGCTCCTCGGAACCACATCTACGAAAATACACGTCCTGTCGCAACCTCTCCAGCACGGGGAGTCCTGGCGGGGGGAGGGGGGCCTGCGAAGTAACCTGTAGGACCGCTGGGGAGTCATAGTTCCATTGGGAGAAGTGCTCGAGGGTGAATATGGGGTACGGGGATCTCTTGGGTGGAGAGGGATGCTGGGAGAAGGCTGGGAGGGCGATATGGGGTGTTGGGGAATGCTAGGGGAAGGTTGATCGGGTGATATGGGGTGCTGAGGAATGCTGGTGGAAAATTGGACGGATGCCAAAGGGTGGATGCTGGGGGAAGGCTGTGCTGGTGATGAGGGTGATATGGGAGGTAGGGGGAGGCTCGGGGAATGAACCTTAGAGCAAAGGGAGTAAGGAGGAGGCGCAGACGAGGCACTGGGGGACTCAGGGGCAGCAGGGACATGGGTCGAGGCTTACTGATGGTAGGTGTGGAGAGATTGAGGGACTCGAGATGGAGGTATAACTTGTTACTGATGGAGGGAAGGCGGGAGAGGTATGGAGATGTGGAGGACAGCGTCTCGTCTGCTCGCCTCGACACCAGAAGCTACAATGACCTTCTCTGCGACTGCTCGGGACTTTGGGTTAAAAATGACAAAAACGGTTATGAACCACTCCCATGACCCACCTCCCTCACACAAAACCAAAGTTAGTCAAATCCTTCGTCAAAAAGATCGTGACTAATGTGTTAGTCATTTCATTCGACCCCTACATCCTTGTAGCTACTGGTTAAAAGCGTTTATAACACTTGCCTTACAAAGAAAATAACTCCTCGTTGAATGTTTGTTACATATTATGAAATAAATTGACTGAGGATGTGATAATATAGCGCATTAGGTTCGGAATGAGGCAATTTGAATCGACCGCCTCCAGCGGCGGCGCGTCGCCGGTAGGGTACGCCACCGTCGCAGCAGCAGCGAGTTCAAAAGAAAACATGGCCGGAGGTAAACATAACGCCACTTCCCCTGCCACTCTACACGGCCAAACGCCTCATCTCCCGTACCTGCCACGCCTCATGGGACGACACCACCTTCATGGGCCAGTACCGCACCAACTCCTTCCCACAGCCGTGGGTGAGGAAAACGTTCCGCGTCCTAGACGTGGCCTTGAGGTTCCTCCGCCTGGGCCCTGGACCACACACACCTCGGCGCTCACCTCCACCGCCTGTCCCCTGACCCTCACTGCCCCTGCTGGTGCAGGACCGTCGACACCATTGAGCACCTCCTGCTGCACTGCCCACGCCACCACTCCCAGCGAGTGCTGCTCCGACACCGACTCCGCGCCCTGGACGTGCCCACCTTTGACCTGCCCACGGTGCTGGCGGCGGCAGGCGTCCACCCCTCACGCCAGGAAGCTGTCATCCGCCTCACCTGCGCCTTCCTCAGGAAGACGGGGCAGCTGACGTGCATGTGAAGCCCTCACAGGAAAACACCAAGGCTCATGTGAACAGTGAGCGACTAGATCGCCGCGGCCCAAAACAACGAGACGTGGGTTCACTGCTGGTAAGTTTTGTTGTTCCTCTAGTGATTTATGTTAGATAGTTATAGGTGAAGTTTGTGGGCAGAAACAGTACATGCAGTAGCAGATTGAGTGAGTTTTAGGTGTGGTGTCTTTGCCTCTTTGCCACCCTTGCTAAAACTGGACAATTTTTTTTTTTTACATTTTCAGTGTATGGACAGTGATTTCCAGTGATCAAACACAATATCAGTACCAGGGGAAATGCCCATCGTATTGACCATCACCCAGGTGCTCATCCTTGTGTGTGCCTTCATAGAGCACTTACTGATGGTGGATGACATATTGTTTGCTCAAGGAGTCATTCAAGAATCACAATCCCCGTGGATTCATCACTTTTATCCCCCCAAAAGGATGGTTCATTTCGACCTGTGGTGGACTTTATGAAAGTAAATGAAATCACTATCCCTGATCATTTTCCCCTCCCCATTCTTACTATAGTGACCATCTTCAGTTAATGAGGTATTATTCCAGAGTTGCCAGCCAGCGACTATTGGGTCACAGGGCCCACGAAGCTTGAGCTACTCGGTAATTCTTTACAAGAAGTTCGCCTCCCCCTCTGCCATTCCAGCCCCGCCCTACCCCCCAAGACAAGCCTAGGATCCTGTGGAGAATTGGGGATGTGAAGGCGGAGTCAAATTAACTGAAAAATGGGCCTCCAAAACTACCATAAAATATTTCCCTAGGATAGGGAAAATTCCCTAGTTAAAAGTTTAAGGGGAGTTCCATTAATATATTGTCTTGTAATCTATTCTAACCTAACCTAGCAGAGGGAGGGTCAAGTTTTGGTTAGGTAAAGACAGGTTGGAGTAGTTTAAATATACTTGACGTACAGTGTAAGCTGTCAGACATACGCAGTTCAGTACACTTTTAGGAGTAGAAAATTTACCCTATTTTAGGGATTTGGGGTGGTAAATTTGGGAGTCCCATATTTCAGTCAATCTCCCTTTCCCCCCCGGGTTGTTTTTGGGGGTGGGGGGCACTGGAGTAGCGGAGTTCTTGTAAATAATTGCCAAGTATTTTTTCAATCATCATAAATTATCTGTATTTCTTTGGGACTTTCAACAATTACACTTCAATATAATAGGTGATACTAATATTAGTAATAATGTAGCTGATCATTCTCATTGTTTTATTTATTGGTAAATGAGAGAAAATATAAATGCTATTAGGTAGCATTTCCTCATCCATAATCGTTCTTGCATGAAAGCCCTGTGAAATCAAGCCAAAGTGGGCTTCTTAAAAAAATATATTTACATTACATTGTTGGCTGAGTTCCTGCCATGCATGTATCAGCCCCACCCCTCCAAGACTAGGAAGGCCAGGTGTTTGTGTCTCGGTGAGGTTACCGGCTTCCGCTCCCAGCATATTATACTTCACCCTCAAATGATTGCAGGTTGTTGTGCGAGATGAACCGAGACCCTGGGTGGACGACTGCCACTACCAGAAGCATGAACAGGTCAAAGGTGATGCCGCTACCAGGAGTGAAGGCAGTTCAAAGGTGATGGCTTTAGAGCCAGGAGTTGTGGGTGGAGGAAAACACTATTGGATGGATGCCAATATCGCACACAGACAATAAACAAAGGAGGCTCGCTTTCTGCCGAGATGCCTGGCCCCCAAATGTTCTGATAAATTTCGCCGAAGGCGACAAAGATTCACCCAAAGCAGGTACTCAGCATGTAATGTAAACAATATTTTTTTAAAGCTCATTTCTGCTTCGATTTCACAGGTCTTTCATGCAAGAACGATTTGGGATGCACTGGAAATGCTTAATTGTTTCATTCTGCATATTCACATCAAATGATAGCTGTGCTATATAAAACTAGTTAGATAAAATTGAATATTACTTTACAGTAAGGCTGCACTGTTGTAAACCAGAGTCGTGACCTCCAACCAGCTCCCTAAGCTAATCTCACTGCCCCCCAACCCCTCCCTTACAGGTGTTATATGCACAGGCTTCAGCGAATTATTTCAAATACAGGTTAAGGTCAATCTTTATCATCATTTCATCGACGCATGCTCCAAGGAGCTCCTACCAGGGAATGGCCATGGCAGAAGAGTCCATCTTTTTCTATCCAGACACTCCCTCCTTGTCTGCACAAAGTTTCTCAAGGATCTTTCCCCCTTCTCCCTAACGTACGCCTGCATCCTCTCTCTCCATTTCATTGGAGGTCGTCCTCTAACATTCCCTCCCTCCATCTCACTCACATACACCATCCTGGTCATCTCACTCTCCTCCATTTGCTCCATGTGCCCAAACTATTTTAAAGTGTCACTTCACTTCTTCCACCACTCAACACCTCTTCCCTTCACCCCTGTGACACATTCCAAAACGTTCATACACACTTCCATTACTTATTCCATCCATTCTACTCACACCACATGCACTCCTCAAATAACTCATTTCCACTGCCTGCACTCTAGACCTCTGACTTTCATTCCAGGCCCATGTTTCACTTGCATATGTGAGGGTTGGTACTATTATTTTATTTCTCACATCCCTCTTTACCTCCATGCTCACACTTCTGCCATTCATGATACATCCCAAAGACCCTACCACCCTTCTTCCTTGCAATGCCCTTTCTCTTGTCTCTCCCTCCGTATCACCATGCTTGCACATAACTGATCAAGATACTTAAACTCATTGACCTGCTCCATTTCTTCACCATTCAAAATTATTTAGCAGTTTTTTCATATTCAGTTCCCACTCTATATGGGCATACAAAATCTACAACCTCACTCCTACTTTGCTCACAAACCATCACTTTACTTTTGTTGACATTTACTTTCAGCTTTCTCCTTTTACATACCCTATCAAAAACACTGACCAAATTTTGTAGGTCACTTTCATTTTCTGCTATGAGCACTATGTCATAAGCAAATAAGATTGAATTCAGCACCCACTTCCTTCCCTCAGCGTACATTTTAACTCCAACTCCCCAACTTTGAACTATGCCCTTCATTTCTCTCATAACACCATCCATATAAATATTGAATAACCATGGTGACATGACACACCCTTATCTTAAGCCCACTTTTATATCAAAATGTTCACTTGTTTCTCCACTAATTTTGACACATGCATTCTCATAAAAACACTTCATTGCACTAAGCAGTTTTCCTTCCATACCATAAATCTTTAAAACATCCCACAATGCAATCCAATCGACTCGTCGTAAGCTTTTTCCTAATCCATGAAGGCAGCGTATGGTTTCTTTCTTTTTGCTATTATTTTTTTTCTACTATCATCCTGAAGGAAAATATCTGATCCACATATCCCCTTCCCTTCCTGAAGCCTCCTTGTTCTTCACAGATTTTCTTTTCTGTAAGCCTTTTCACCCTCTCTACGTATACCTTTCCGGGTATACTTAGGAGACTTATACCTCTATAGCTCCCACACTCCCCTCTCCTGCCCTTCCTCTTGTAAACTTGGACAATGATGGATTTTGTTCAGTCTGCTGGCAACCCCCCCCCCCCCCCTCCCATGCCACTTCACAGAACTTGACCATCCATTCAGTAACTACCTCTCCTTCACACTTCAACATTTCTGCTGTGATTCCATCAATTCCTGCTGCCTTTCCATTTTTAATCTTTTTATTGCTTGATTTACTGCTTCATATGTTATACTTCTTTATATACTCCTACCTTTACTCAAAACTGCTGCTGTTACAACTGCTGGATGTCCATCCTCAAAATTCGTTAAGTTTTTTTAAATATTCTCTCCATCTCTCCTTCACAGCTTCCCCGTCTTTTAACGTCATTCCATTCTCATCCATAACTTCATTTATTTTACTTGGGGAGATATTTTCTGCATTTCTTTCGTTTTTTACTTCTTTCCAATATGATTTTGTGCCCTATATATTTTTCACTTAGTCTTTTTCCAAAGTCTTCAGCTACTCTCTTCTTACTTTCTTTTATTGCTTGTCTTAATTTCATCTTGCATTCTTTATATTTCTTTTTCCTTTCCCCTTTTACTTGCTCAGCCATAATTCTTTCTTGAGTTTTCTTAAAAAGTCCTCTTTTCTCTTTTACTTTCCTCCTTATCTCTTCTGTCTACCATGAATTTCCTTTTTTTTTCCATCCCTCACCACTTTCATCCCTAACACTTATTTTGTTGTAATTAACACAGCTTCTTTAAATGTTCCAAAAACTTTTTCAATATCTACTATCTTTTACACTTCCCATTTTTCACTTAAGGCCTTTGCCATTTCATGTTTATACCCATCTTTTTTTTTTTCCTGTAACTTTTCTATCATCAATATTTCATTTTTTTCTTAACGTTTCTTTTCAATCACCCACTTTGCCTTTCCAATTTTTTTCAAAACCTAATTCCGTCAAAATAGGTGATAGGTGATGTTGGTGGAAAAAATAGTTTCATGGTCTTTGAAGAGATTGATAAAGATGACGGAAGCAGGGATTGCTTTATTCTCATGTCTTCCTCATACTTGCAGGCTGAATTTTGTTAGATGAAACAAGGTAATTGATTTTTCAAGACAGGACATTATGAGGAAAACATAACTGTTAGTGCAATATAAGAAATATGTAAGACTATGTCAATAACTAATAAGAAGCATTTTTTTTCCATTTGCAGAAAGGGGTCTGATCACCTGCAAAGCAATGTAACACCACTTGAGGGTCCAGTTTCACATATATTGCTCATGCACTAACCCTAATGCAAGTAAGATTACAGAGTTACATATGCCCATGAGAATGAATCAATTTTCCATTTCTGACTTTATTATGTACCGTACTTTCTATTCTTCACACACACACACACACACACACACACACACACACACACACACACACACACACACACGCCAGTCAATTACCAGCAAAAAAAAATATTAGTTGTATCTAAGTATCTTATGTATGTACATATTCACTTTTATTTATATTGTAAATTTCAACTCTGTATATTTGATGGAAGATTAGCATTGTGGGGTTGAAACTAATTACAGGTGTGTATAACTTTTTCTTTTCTAGAAAGGAAAGGAAATATCTGTACTTGTTTTCCTAGTATTCATGAAGCCTTACTTAATTGTTATTGTATGAACTTGATATGGATATGGATGCACAGTTTACTACTTGAAATCTCTCTCTCTCTCTCTCTCTCTCTCTCTCTCTCTCTCTCTCTCTCTCTCTCTCTCTCTCTCTCTCTCTCTCTCCACTCTCTCTCTCTCTCTCTCTCTCTCTCTCTCTCTCTCTCTCTCTCTCTCTCTCTCTCTCTCTCTCTCTCTCTCTCTCTCTCTCTCTCAATAATGTATGAAGTGCCATTCATGTAGCATAATATAATACATAATTTTTACTTCTTATTTAATTCTTTAAGTTCTTTATTTGTTTATTCCTCCATGGTATTACAACTGATACATGAGGTTTCACTATTAATGTTCTAGGCATATTTTGTAGACCTGTTAAGTTAATATATGCTATAGAAATGCACATTTTCTTCCATGTGTTGCTTTAAAGCAGCGGTTCCCAAAGCGTGGTGCGCGCACCCCTGGGGGTGCGTGAGCTGATCCCTAGGGGTGTGTAAGGAATAAAAATAATGTAATGGCGGATTTTAGGTCATTGAAATTTCAAACATATTCTTAAACTGCCATCGTTATAAAACTAAAATATGCTGTACGCTTCATCGGAGGTGCCTGCTCTTTGTTTGAAACTTACCCAGAATCTGAGCACATTCATCCACCCCCCAGGTACATTTTCGTTCAATTTTGATAGCCATCGCTCAGAGCCACATACTTTGCGAGCACAAAATTTGTATAAAAATTGAGAACCGCTGCTTTAAAGGATCAATAGTGAGATATGAATATGATACCATTTCCAAATGAGGGTAAATGACTATTTATGCACTGATTATTGTCCGCAATTGCTTTAAGTGCTGTGATATAATGAATGTCAGTGGATGGATTAAGTATTCTTTACAGTGTGTTTCATTGATTGTAGCATTTAATATATGTTCCTCACTTTACTCTTAGAATTTTTCAGTTTTTTTGAGCATATGAATGGGAAGAAAGCTTTATTTACATATCTTACAAAGGTGCGTATTTTCTTCCTCACTTTTAGTGATTGATACTCAGAAGTGTATGTTTTAGTTAATGACTTCTAGAAACAGGTTATTTTTTGTACTGTTTTTCTTTTTTCTCAGGCTTGGATGAAGTGCTAGTAAACAGAGTTTTTTTTACATCTCAGCTTTATCTAGCGTTACAGTTTTGATGGAGGGGGTTTACAAGTATTATGTCAAGTACACACAAATTATTGAATTAACATTTTGAGCATATTTTGCTTAGAATTATTTTACACTAAAAAGTAACTTTTCCTCCACCTTTGAAATTAAAGGGATAGTTTTTTGCTTGTTTGTTCCTTTTCATATTACATGTGATGCCACCAGATTTATATTGTTAAATGTTTAAATGAGAAACATTAACTTCATGCTATAGGTAATGAAATGTCAGTGTTATATTTTTTTTCCAATTTTGTAATGCAATGATATGAATATATTATTTAATTTTGTACATTAATATATTGAGTTTCTCACCCCTTTCTTTTCTTGACCTTAGACAACACTAATTAGTTGCTAGTATCAAAGTTACTAATGACTAGTCATCTGCATAAGAATGACTAAGTGATTAGTCATTTATCTGACTAACACCTCTGGTCCAGTTTACTAATGCGGTTAGTAAAAGCAGTGAACAGTACGAAGCGGTTAGTCATTTTACTTTGACTAAGGCCATACTCAGCTTTAGTAGTCAGTTAGTCATAACTTGACTAACCATGTTACTCATCGTGACTAATCTTGCCACTCCGTTTGGACCCCACGGACTTGACTAAGGTAGTCAGCATGACTAACTTTGGTTTTGTGTGCTCTCTTCATCCCCTTCCTCTATATATCCACCCCTATCTACATCACTCCCTGCCTCTCCTCTCTTTCCCATTCTTCCCCTTTACCTCTCCCTCTTTCTCTTCTCCTCTCCTTTCCTCACTCTCTTTTTTAATCCCCAACTCCTCCCCTTTATCCCTTCTTCCTCTCTTACCCTATTCTTCTCTCTCCCTCTCAAGGTCTGATATACCTGACAACACCTGACCTTACCTGACCCAACCAACCTCATACACACACCTTTCTGTCTACCTGCCCTGATCTTACTGTTAATGACCACACACACACACACACACACACACACACACACACACACACACACACACACACACACACACCTGGCAACAGTACCCTGTTGCTAACTTTTATTATTATTATTATTATACTGTTCTGCTTTACATCTGATTCATTCTATTCTTGCTCTCTATTCTATTGTTATGCTGTTTTTTTACTGGTTTTGATTTCCCTGTTCTAGTTTGTCCACTGTATTCGTTTAATTTATTTTATTTGTTTATTTATTTTATTTATTTTATTTATTCTTTTATTTATTTATCTCATATTCTCTCACCTTATCATCATTTACTTCATCCACCTTCATTATCACATCCCTCCTCCTCCTCTCATTCGGTCTCCCCAATATTTATCTCATAATATATTTTTCTTTTACTCCTATGGGAAATGCTGAAAAGTAAAGATGGCGCCACTATAAACACTTGCCTGAGCCACAACGGGCCGACCATCAGGCCCTACTATGAAGGCCTACCGACGCCAGAGGCCAAGACGTTATTATATAGGAAAACAACTTGAAGAGAACAACAAGAGGGACAATCTGTTGTTCGGCGTCTGCGACGCCGATAATAATAAGTATCCCAATGTTTTTTTTACCAGGCCAATTTATATTTACCTCTCAATCAGAAGTTAAAATAGGGCACCACAATATTTTCTTTCCATTCAACTTTTTTTTCTTACCGTCTCCATCCAAAAAGTTGGAATAAGAACCACAATTATTTTCAAGCTCCTGTTTTTATTTGCCTCTCCATCAATAAAGTTAAAATAGGTACCCCATTATCTCCAGCTCCCTCTTCTTCTTAGCTTCTCTATCCAAAGAGTTAAAAAACCGTTAAACAAGGAACCACTAACCACTTTTTTTTTCCAATTCCATCCCCCTCCTGCTTTCCATTCGCTTTTTTCCACTTCCCTTCCTCCAGCTCTCCATTCCCTTCCCTTCCCCCTGCTCCCCATTCCTCTTCCTTTCCTTCACCTTCCTCTTCTCCCACGTGCTCCCCATTCACGTTCCTCTTTCTTCCAACCACCTTCTTCCTCTTCCATTTGCCCCCCATTCACCTTCCTATAGGTATCCCATTTTTCCAACTTCCATCCAGAGAGAGAGAGAGAGAGAGAGTCTAAATATTTGAATAGGTATCGCTTTTTTTTCAAAACTTTTATTTTTTCACTCTTTCTCCATGACAAAAGTACCACTATTTATTTCCAAAGCCCATTTTTCTTTCCCGCTCCATCAGTAAACAGTAAAAACAGGCACGAGTCAAACACAATGATAAATAGCTATAAAAACAAGCTATATTTTTACCTTTAAGCACAATAAAACAAGGAAGGCACGACATACCTTGCCTTGGACCGACTGTCAGGATCTACTGGGAAGAACCTACTGGCCCTACCTACCGGCGCAATTGGCCAAGACGTAAAAAAAAACCATATCCATACCTACAAATTTATCTACTTTACTTTTATCATTTAACTACATTTTTATCTTATCTCCTTACAGTTCTATTTTCTTGGCAACTCTATCTCCATACAACTTTATCTCATCTATTGTTTATCTCCTTACAAATTTTATCTCATCTCTATATTTATAAGTACTCATTTAACCTCCAGCCGATCAATCCTTAAACAATACATTAAATAAGTAATAAGATCATAGAACAAGAAAAGTAATAAAAATAGACCATGACAAATAAGTTAATGACGAGTAGGTACAGTATATAAGAACATAAGAACGTAAGGAGTCTACAAGAGGCCGGTTGGCCTATACAAGGCAGCTCCTGTACACTCAACCCCACCTTACCTCACCATCCATGGGTTTATCTAACCTCTTCCTGAATGTATCTACGGTATTGGCACCCACAGCATGGCTCCCAGGCCTGTTCCATTCATCTACCACTCTTTTGGTGAACCAGTTCTTGCCTATGTCTTTGTTGAATCTGAATTTGTCTAACTTAAAACCATTGCTTCGCTTCCTACCTGGCTCTTTTACTATCAAAATCTTATTGACATCCATTTTATTAAAGCCCTTCATCCACTTATAGACTTCGATCAAGTCTCCTCGCAACCTTCGCCTTTCTAGAGAGTCTAGATTTAAATGCTTCAGCCTATCTTCATAAGGCAAGTTTCTCACCCCCTGAATCATTTTTGGCATCCTCCTCTTCTCAATTTCTGCAACATTCGCGGTCTTCGCTCTAATTTTCATTCTGTGGAACATCATCTCTCCTCCTCTAAACCTCACCTTCTCTTCCTTACCGAAACACAGGTTTCTGAGGCTACTGACAGCAATCTCTACTCTGTTCCCTCCTACTATCTCTATCCTAAATTTCAATCCAAAGCTGGATGTTGCGCCTACGTGCGCAACGACATCACTTGCTCTCGTGCCCACGACCTTGACTCTTCTGAATTTTCCACCATCTGGTTAAGACTTCACTGTCATTCTATTACTAAATACATCTGTGCTGTTTATCTCTCACCTAACTCTACCAACTATGTAAAATTCTTTGACTATTTGAATTCTAAAGTGGAGCACATCTTGACCCACTCTCCCTTCGCTGAAATCTCCATCCTAGGAGATTTCAATGTTCTCCACCAGCTTTGGCTTTCATCCTCTTTCACTGACCATCCTGGTGAACAAGCCTACAACTTTGCTATCCTCAACGACCTAGAGCAGTTGGTCCAGCACCCTACACGTATTCCTGACCGTCTTGGAGATCGGTCCAACATTCTAGACCTCTTCCTTACCTCAAACCCTTCTGCTTATTCTGTCAAACTGTTCTCTCCGTTGGGCTCCTCCGATCACAATCTTATTTCTGCATCCTGTCCTATCGCTCCTGTACATCCTCTGGACCCACCGAAGAGGCGATGCTTCTGGCATTTGCTTCAGCTCAGTGGGACGACCTGAGGATGTACTTTCTTCCGATTTCCCGTGGAATGATTATTGCTTCCAGGATAGAGACCCCTCTGTGTGTGCTCAGCGCATCACAGAGGTGATTGTCTCTGGAATGGAGGCATACATTCTCGTTCTTTCTCTACTCCTCACGCTAAATAGCCTTGGTTTAATCACGCTTGTTCTCGTGCTGTCAAAGATAGAGAGGTAGCTCACAAAAGATACCAGTGCCTTCAAACTAATGCTAATTATGAACTTTACATTTCTGCCCGAAATCGTGCCAAATCTATTCTCCGACTAACCAAAAATTCTTTCATTAATAGAAAATGTCAAAACCTTGCTTTCTCTAACTCTTCCCGTGACTTCTGGCATCTAGCCAAAATCATCTCCTCCAACTTCAGTTCTTCATCTTTCCCTCAACTCCTCAGTCCTGACGGCAACACTGCCGTCTCATCTATCTCTAAGGCTGAAATCTTCTCTCAAACTTTTCTAAAACTCCACTCTGGACGATTCTGGGCATATTCCTCCTACTCATAACCCCTCTGACTCCTTTATGCCTGTTATAAAGATTCTTCAAAATGATGTTTTCTATGCCCTCTCTGGCCTCAATCCTCAGAAGGCTTATGGACCTGATGGAGTGCCTCCTATTGTCCTTACAAACTGTGCCTCCGTGCTGTCACCCTGCCTGGTCAAACTCTTTCGCCTCTGCCTGTCAACATCTACCTTTCCTTCTTGCTGGAAGTATGCCTTCACACAGCCTGTACCTAAGAAGGGTGACCGCTCCAATCCCTCAAACTACCGTCCTATTGCTTTACTTTCTTGTCTATCTAAAGCTTTTTAATCAATCATTAACAGTAAGATTAAAAAGCACCTTTCCACTTCTGACCTTCTATCTGATCGCCAGTATGGGTTCCGCAAGGGGCGTTCTACTTCTTAACTGACTCTTGGTCATCCTCTCTTAGCCGTTTCGGTGAAACTTTTGCTATTGCGCTGGACATATCAAAAGCTTTTGATAGGGTCTGGCACAAATCTTTGCTTTCTAAACTACCCTCCTACGGTTTCTATCCTTCTCTCTGTACCTTTATCTCCAGTTTCCTTTCTGACCGTTCTATTTCTGCCGTGGTAGACGGTCACTGTTCTTCCTCTAAATCTATTAACAGTGGTGTCCCACAGGGTTCTGTCCTATCTCCCACTCTTTTTCTGTTGTTCATTGATGATCTTCTTTCCAAAACGAACTGTCCTATCCATTCCTACGCCGATGATTCCACTCTGCATTATTCAACTTCTTTTAATAGAAGACCCACCCTTCAGGAACTTAACGACTCAAGGCTGGAGGCTGCAGAACGCTTTGCCTCAGACCTTACTATTATTTCCGATTGGGGCAAGAAGAACCTGGTGTCCTTCAACGCCTCAAAAACACAGTTTCTCCACCTATCCACTCGACACAATCTTCCAAACAACTATCCCCTATTCTTTGACAACACCCAGCTATCACCTTCCTCAACACTAAACATCCTCGGTCTATCCTTAACTCAAAATCTCAACTGGAAACCTCATATCTCATCTCTTACTAAATCAGCTTCCTCGAGGCTGGGCGTTCTGTACCGTCTCCGCCAGTTCTTCTCCCCTGCACAGTTGCTGTCCATATACAGGGGCCTTGTCCGCCCTCGTATGGAGTATGCATCTCATGTGTGGGGCTCACACAGCTCTTCTGGACAGAGTGGAGGCAAAGGCTCTTCGTCTCATCAGCTCTCCTCCTCATACTGATAGTCTTCTACCTCTTAAATTCCGCCGCAATGTTGCCTCTCTTTCTATCTTCTATCGATATTTCCACGCTGACTGCTCTTCTGAACTTGCTAACTGCATGCCTCCCCCTCCCGCGGCCCCTGCTGCACTCGACTTTCTACTCATGCTCATCCCTATACTGTCCAAACCCTTATGCAGAGTTAACCAGCATCTTCACTCTTTCATCCCTCACGCTGGTAAACTCTGGAACAATCTTCCTTCATCTGTATTTCCTCCTGCCTACGACTTGAACTCTTTCAAGAGGAGGGTATCAGGACACCTCTCCTCCCGAAACTGACTTATCTTTCGGCCACCTCTTTGGATTCTTTTTAGGAGCGGCGAGTAGCGGGCTTTTTTTTTATTAATGTTTACTTTTTTGTGCCCTTGAGCTGTCTCCTTTGCTGTAAAAAAAAAAAAAAAAAAAAAAAAACCAGATTCTAACATCTTGATATCCATTCTATAGTAGGGGGACCAGAACTGAGCTGCATAATCGAGATGAGGTCTAACTAATGCTAAGTAAAGTTTGAAGATGACTTCAGCGCTCCTATTGCTTACGCTCCTTGAGATGAAACCAAGTACTCTGTTTGCCCGATTTTTAGCCTGAATGCATTGAGCCCTAGGACGGAGGTCAGCGCTCACTAGTACTCCTAAGTCTCTCTCACGCCCAGACCAGCTTAGAGGAGTGTCATTTAAGGAGTAATTGTGTGAGGGATTATTCCTACCTACACTCAGAATGCTACACTTCCCGACATTGAATTCCATCTGCCACTTCCCCGCCCAATCATATAGTCTGTCAAGCTCATCCTGGAGAACGCTAGCGTCCCTGTCTGATTGGATTACTCTACCGATCTTGGTATCATATGCGAACTTACTGACATCACTACTAATTCCTGTGTCCAAGTCAATGATATAAATAATAAAAAGCAGAGGACCCATCACCGACCCTTGGGGGACTCCACTTGTAACACTGCCCCATTCAGAATTCTTACCATTGATTTACACTCTCTGCTACCTACCACTAAGCCACGCCCTGATCCAGTTCAAAACTTTCCCATCTACGCCGTGAGCCTGTAATTCTAGTATTAGCCGGTGATGAGGAACTTTGTCGAACGCTTTACTGAAATCTAAATATAATATGTCATAGTTTTCATTTCTGTCAACCGCCTCGATTACTTTAGTGTAGAAGGACAACAGGTTAATAAGGCAAGACCTTCCCTTTGGGAATTAAATTATGTATTTCTAGATGGTCCCGAATGCTCCCGGCTATAAATGACTCCAACATCTTTTCTACAACTGATGTTAAGCTAATTGGGCGATAATTTGAGGTGGCTGACTTGTCTCCCTTTTTGAAAATCGGCGTCACATTGGTTACATTCCATTGATTGGGCACATACCCAGAATTTACCGACATATTAAAGATATTGGTAACTGGACCACTGAGGACCTCCTTGCACTCTTTCAGAATCCGTGGGAATACTTTGTCCTGCCCCGGCGATTTGTTTTCTTCAACCTACCAATCTCATCCTGGACTACTTGCCTAGTGATGATCACATCCCTCATCTTGTCGTTCTCTTCGCCCTCATAAACCTGAACTCTCTCTGGAATGGTTGTTAGATCTTCCTGCGTGAAAACTGAGAGGAAATAGTCATTCATCATTTGACTCATATCTTTTCCATTCTCAACGAGCTCACCTGTGTTTGTTTTCAACGGTCAAATCCTGTCCCTTGTTTTCGTTCTGTACCTCTGTAATCTGAGATGTAACAAAGAAAAATAATCTTATAGAAAGTAATGTTTGGGGCAAATAGTATATACATAAACTTCGACAATGGTTCTTATTTAACAAGCAGCCAAGTCAAAAGTTGCTATAATGTTACTTGATTATTGAATTTGTTGAAGTACGTAGCAATATTTATGTAACTTTCTAAACTTAATGAACACCCCAAGAGATTCTAGTGAAACGAGAAAGTGTGTGTATGCCGTTTCATATCTTGTCCATGTAAGAGAGCACGTAACTTCTTGTAAAGCTTCTATATACGTATATCTTATGGACCATTAACCCGGTAGCAGCGACGGGACAAATTTGTGGCTTTACCGTGTAGCAGCGATAGGCCAAAATTCTGCCATGATTTAAACCTCCCAAAATAGATGATGCATACACTGATCACAAATGCGTTGATATATATTATGGAATGGTTTGTGTGAATGATGTTACATGACCCCCGCAGCTACCGGGTTAAATGAAGTTTATACACTTAATGAAGTCAACAAAGCAGCAGTCTTACTCACCCACTGGTCCAGCACCCTCAGGCCCTCCACACAGCCGAGGCAGCTCACGGGCCAAATCGGAACGCACCCACGCCCTGGTCCTGGCCTGCTGCACGAGATCCACGGACACCTGCATGTGGTCGGGGAACCTGGTCCAGGAAGCGATCTGAAGGACTTCACCGAGGTCATGGAAGAGCTACGGGTCATGGTAGACGGCCCTGCAGCGACCCCGGCAGGCAGCGTGTGTACCGAGCCATGCAGGGAGGGGGAGGACAGAGCGAGGCTGGATGGGGGTGTCTGGAGGAGGCTGGAGGGATGGATAAGTGGGTCAAGGTCGTCGGTGAGTGTAGGCGGCCGGGAGGGGCACAAGGGGTATTTGGAGGGCCAGTACGGGGTCATGGAGACGCTGGAAAACTCAGGAAGACCAAACGAGGAAAAGGACTCGGAGGAAACAGCAGTGTCATCGGGAGCATCAGCAGCAGGAGCGGTAGCAGATGCCTTCATCTCGGCAGCACCAGTAGTAGTAATGCTGGAGGACGTCCTGAGGAAGGAGGTATACGGGTAGCGGGGGAGGGAGTGGACCCACGGGAGGGCCTTGGATAGCCGACTTGCTGGACTCTGGTTATTCCGCGCCAGGGAAGGGGGCGCTCTAGTCCTCCTCCTCCACCGCCTCGCTTCCGCCGTCATCTCTCGACTTCGCTGTGGAAAGAAGACGACGTTAGAATATGGGTATGAAGTAGATAGAGAGAGAGAGAGAGAGAGAGAGAGAGAGAGAGAGAGAGAGAGAGTATATATATATATATATATATATATATATATATATATATATATATATAATATATATATATATATATATATATATATATATATATATATATATATATATATATATATATATATATATATATATATATATATATATATATATATATATATATATATATATATATATATATATATATATATATAGATATAGATATAGATATAGATAGATATAGATATAGATATATACATCCACCATTTGGCTAAAACTTCATTGTCATTCTATTATTATATACATATGTGCTGTTTATCTCTCACCTAACTCTACTAACTATGTAAAATTCTTTGACTATTTGAACTCTAAAGTGGAGCACATCTTGACTCACTCTCCCTTCGCTGCAATCTCCATCTTGGGAGATTTCAATGTTCACCACCAGCTTTGGCTTTCATCCTCTTTCACTGACTAGCCTGGTTAACAAGCCTACAACTTTGCTCTCCTCAGCGACCTAGAGCAGTTGGTTCAGCACCCTACTCGTATT
The DNA here is from genome assembly GCF_024679095.1 of Eriocheir sinensis. Taxonomy (NCBI): domain Eukaryota; kingdom Metazoa; phylum Arthropoda; class Malacostraca; order Decapoda; family Varunidae; genus Eriocheir; species Eriocheir sinensis. The sequence goes on from NW_026111648.1 coordinate 170,162, forward strand.
TCCGACCGTCTTGGAGACAGGCCCAACATTCTAGACCTCTTTCTTACCTCTAATCCTTTTCCTTACTCTGTCAAACTGTTCTCCCCGCTGGGATCCTCCGATCATGACCTTATTTATGTATCCTGTCCTATCACTCCTGTACATCCTCTGGACCCACCGAAGAGGCGATGCTTTTGGCATTTTGCTTTAGCTCGTTGGGATGACCTGAGGACATACTTTTCCGATTTTCCGTGGAATGATTACTGCTTCCAGGAGAGAGACCCCAATGTGTGTTCCCTGCACATCACAGAGGTGATTGTCTCTGGAATGGAGGCATACATTCCACGTTTTTTCTCTACTCCTCATGCTAAAAAGCCTTGGTTTAATCATGCTTGTTCACGTGCTGTCAATGATAGAGAGGCAGCTCACAAAAGGTACCAGAGCCTTCAAACTCCCGCTTGCTTTGACCTTTACATTTCAGCCCGGAATCGTGCCAAATCTATTCTCCGACTTACCAAAACTGTTTTTATCGATAGAAAATGGCAATACCTTGCTTCTTCTAATTCGGCCTGTGACTTCTTGCATCTAGCAAAAAATATCTCCTCCAATTTCACTTCTTCCTCTTTCCCTCCTCTCCTTAATCTTGACGGCAGCACTGCCGTCTCATCTGTGGCTAAGGCTGAACTCTTCGCTTAAACTTTATATCTGATCGCCAGTATGGGTTCCGCATGGGGCGTTCTACTGGCGATCTTCTTGTTCTCTTAACCGACTCTTGGTCATCCTCTCTTAGCCGTTTCGGTGAAACTTTCTCAGTTGAGCTAGACATATCGAAAGCCTTCGAAAGAGTATGGCACCAGTCTTTGCTCTCTAAACTGCCCTCTTTCGGATTCTATCTCTCTCTCTGTTCTTTTATCTCCAGTTTCCTTTTCGGCCGTTCCATCTCTGCGGTGGTACACGGTCACTGTTCTTCCCCTAAACAGTGGTGTTCCACAGGGCTCTGTCCTATCACCCACCCTCCTCCTGTTATTCATCAATGATCTTCTTTCCATAACAAACTGTCCTGTCCACTCATACGCCGACGACTCCACTCTGCATTATTCAACTTCTTTCGATAGAAGGCCATCCCAACAGGAAGTACACGACTCCAGACTGGAGGCTGAATGCTTAGCCTCAGACCTTGCTATCATTATGGCAGAAGGAACTTTGTGTCCTTCAATGCCTCAAAAATTCAATTTCTCCACCTATCAACTCGACACAATCTTCCAAACACCTATCCCCTATTCTTCGACAACACTCAGCTGTCACCTTCTTCAACACTAAACATCCTCAGTCTATCCTTAACTCAAAATCTTAACTGGAAACTTCATATCTACTCTCTCGCTAAATCAGCTTCCTCGACGTTGGGCGTTCTGTATTGTCTCCGCCAGTTCTTCTCCCCCGCGCAGTTGCTATTCATATACAGGGGTCTTGTCCGCCCTCGTATGGAGTATGCATCTCACGTGTGGGAGGGCTCCACCCACACAGCTCCTCTGGACAGAGTGGAGGCTAAGGCTCTTCGTCTCATCAACTCTCCTCCTCCTACTGATATTCTTCTACCTCTTAAATTCCGCCGCGATGTTGCCTCTCTTTCTATCTTCTATCGATATTTCCACGCTGACTGCTCTTCTGAACTTGCTAACTGCATGCCTCCCCCCCTCCCGCGGCCCCGCTGCACACGACTTTCTACTCATGCTCATCCCTATACTGTCCAAACCCCTTATGCAAGAGTTAACCAGCATCATCACTCTTTCATCCCTCACGCTGGTAAACTCTGGAACAATCTTCCTTTATCTGTATTTCCTCCTGCCTACGACTTGAACTCTTTCAAAAGGAGGGTATCAGGACATCTCTCCTCCCGAATCTGACCTTGCTTTTGGCCACCTCTTCTGATTCTTTTATGGGAGCAGCGATTAGCGGGCATTTCTTTTATTATTGTTTTTTGTGCCCTTGAGCTGCCTCCTTTGTCGTAAAAAAAAAAAAAATATATATATATATATATATATATATATATATATATATATATATATATATATATATATATATATATATATATATATATATATATATATATATATATATATATATATATATATATATATATATATATATATATATATATATATATATATATATATATATATATATATATATATATATATATATATATATATATATATATATATATATATATATATATATATATATATATATTTATTTATTTTGGGAAAGCTGTGACTGAGTGATTAGCGGTCGACCCCGCATTCGCCGCGTATTGATGATGCGTGTTCGAATCCGCCGCTACCACCTAGATTTTTCAGTCACCGCCAAGTGGCCTAAGACTACTCACATGCTGTCCTGAAGATCACCTATCAACCTGAACTCTCGAAGAAGCTGCCCAAGTGAAATCAAGAATGAGTTCCGGAGCAGCATGAGGCAAGAATTATGGAGCCATTATAAATAACTATCTGAGCCTTAACGGGCCAACCATCAGGCCCCTAAAGAATATATATATATATATATATATATATATATATATATATATATATATATATATATATATATATATATATATATATATATATATATATATATATATATATATATATATATATATATATATATATATATATATATATATATGTATGAATGTATGTGTGAGAGAGAGAGAGAGAGAGAGAGAGAGAGAGAGAGAGAGAGAGAGAGAGAGAGAGAGAGAGAGAGAGAGAGAGAGAGAGAGAGAGAGAGAGAGAGAGAGAGAGAGAGAGAGAGAGAGAGAGAGAGAGAGAGAGAGAGAGACGGACAGGCAGACAGACAGAGAGAGCATCATCGGTTAGGTAACAAACAAAAAATAAAGATAATCTAACAACAAACAAGAACGAGAAATGGACTCGGCGGGACACAGCACGCGGAGAACTGACATCAGGAGGACAGCCAACGCAACAGTGACGACCCAGAACATGTACAAGTCAGGGCGGGCAGAGGGCGAGCAGGTGGAGAGATTACATTAGATCATTGGCCGGAGCAGGATGGAGTACACTAACATCAAACAGAGAAAGGTAGAGGAACAGACAACTGGGAAAGGCCTTTGTAATAGACTAGTAATAACTTACGATGGTGAATATTAGAGTATTGCAGTCACTTAAGTTAGAGCATTTGCCGGAGCAGGATGGCGTAATCTAACATCAAACAGAGAAAGGTGAAGGAATAGAGATGGACCATTGAGAAAGACCTCTGTTCTGCCATAGACTGACGATATGAAGTTTACAGTGTCAATCCCTAAAGTTAGAGCATTTGCCAGAGCAGGATGAAGAGGTCTAACACCTAACATAGAAAGGTGGACGACGTTGGGAAAGGCCTTTGTTTTGTATTGGACTAACAAGGCCTTAAGATGAAGATTAGATGAAGTTTGAGTATTTGCCAAACCACGATGGAGTATAATATCAGGGAAAGGTGGAGGACGTTGGGAAAGGCCTTTGTTTTGTATTGGACTAACAAGGCCTTAAGATGAAGATTAGATGCAGTTTGAGTATTTGCCAAAGCATGATGGAGTATAATATCAGGGAAAGGTGGAGGACGTTGGGAAAGGCCTTTGTTCTGCAGTGGACTAGCAATGGCTGAAGATGAAGATTATATTAGTTAAGAGTATTTGCCAAAGCACGATGGAGTAATATATCAAACAGAGAGGGGTGGAGGACGTTGGGAAAGGGCTCTATGCTGCATTGGACTAGTCATGACTGATGATTATGAGGACCAGAGTGGGGTTAGGTTAGGTTAGGTGGGATTAGAATAGGTGGATGACGTTGGGAAAGGCCTCTATCCTGCAGTTGACTGGAAATGGGTGAAGATAATGAAGATCCGAGAGGGGTTAAATTAGGTTAGGTGGGGTTAGGAGAGGTGGAGGACGTTGGGAAAGGCCTCTATGCTGCAGTGGACTAGAAATGGGTGAAGATTATGAAGATCCGAGTGGGGTTAAATTAGGTTAGGTGGGGTTAGGAGAGGTGGAGGACGTTGGGAAAGGCCTCTATGCTGCAGTGGACTAGAAATGGGTGAAGATTATGAGGATCAGAGTGAATACTGACGTTAGGTGGGGTTAGGAGAGGTGGAGGACGTTGGGAAAGGCCTCTATGCTGCAGTGGACTAGAAATGGGTGAAGATTATGAAGATCAGAGTGAATAGTGACGTTAGGTGGGGTCAGGTTCACGGGAGCTGCCTTGTATACGCCCACCGGCCTCTTGCAGACTCCTTGGTTAGTAATGGCAGACACTTCCGCCTCTCACACCAACTATTTCCAAAGGCCAAAAAGGGGATCAATTGGGCTCTCATGAGAGTGTTTTCAGGTTTATGGTACAGAAGAAGAATCAAACTACTACTAGAACCATTAAAATACTCCTGGAAATGCCGAAAACTCATACGAAAACCGTGTCAAATATGTGAGCTCGGGCGCCGAAATGGGTTAAGATTCGTTTTAGGTCCGTGCCAGTATCTCATTACCTACTTTATGAAACATCAGTATCTCTTCATATATCTTTTCTAGAAACCTTCAACAGTCACGGAAACGCTTTGAAAATCCAATTCAAGGCCTCTTTTTTTACTCCTGAAAATAGGGGATAATGTTTACGAAAGCGTGTCGCCTCCTCTGGCGGCGGCCGCGGCGATGCTGCAGCCGCTGTTGCGAGAAATACCTCCTCACTGAAATAAGTCACATATACATGTGGGGGGGGGGGTCAATGGGGGGCTGGTTAGAAGGGGCGGTCGAGGGGGGCGCAGACCCCCCGTTAGTAGGTCGTAAAGTTCGGTTGGAGTAATTTAACTATGCTCCCCGACCCTAAACCCTCTGCGAGATATTTCACGGCTGCGGCGACTGCAGCGTCGCCGCGGCCGTCGCCAGAGGAGGTGACGCACTTTCGTAAACATACAGCACGTTTGTAAGTGGAGGAAGAAAAGGAGGAAGAGGAGGAAGCAGCGGAAGAGGTGGAGGAAGACTTTAATCCAGACCAATAATTCGTAGATAAAACTTTCTTCTCATAAGGATTGAACCCCATTTTGCTTCCCCATCTCGTTCAAAACATTTACCCGTTCAGTCATTTTTTCCGACACACTCATAGAATAAGTTCCGCACAATGGCAATATAAATAAAAAAAAGCTGCATGCTGAACTTTCATCAACATCAAATGAAACTCCTATGATGTGAAAAATCAACGAAAGAAAAGAAAAAAGAGAAAAAGCATTTGATGGTAGCTATTTTTTTCGTTTGTTTGTGTTAGGAGAAGTGGTGCACAGACTCTTTTGTGTGGTATTGTTTTACCTTTGAGCTGCTTCCTATGATGCGAAAACAAACAGATAAATGGGAGGGAATAAAAAATTAGAAAAGCACATGATGGTGAGTGCTTTCTGATTGTGGTAGAAGTGGTTTAGTTTTTTGGGGTGTTATTGTGTTACCCTTGAGCTGCCTCCTGTGAAGCGAAAATAATTAGATAAATGGGAGAGATAAAAATAGACAAAAGCATATTATGGTGACTGTTTTCTGATAGTGGGAGAAGTGGTTATGTTTTTTTGTGTGTGTTAATGTTTGCCTGCTATGATGCGAACATAAATATATAAATGAGAGTGAAAAAAAAAAAGAAAAAAAAAACCCATAATGGTGAGTGTTTTCTGACTGTGGGAGAAGTGGTTGGTGTTTTTTTAGTGAGTGTGTTTTGTTTTGTCTTTGAGCCGCCTCCTGTGATGCCAATAAATGAATAACTAACTAACAGTGCATATCCTTAACCCAACAAGAGGACACTCGACTTATACATGACAACTCCTAGGCCGGTATTCTCAGACGCTTCTGTCTCTCATACCAACTTTTTTCACAGGGGTCAAAGGAGATCAGTCGGATTCTCATGAGTGTTTTTTTTAGGTCCATAGTACAGATAGGAGGTCAGACTACCACCAGGGTCATTAAACTACCCCTGGCAATACCCACAACGCCTACGAAAGCTGTGTGTGTGTGTGTGTGTGTGTGTGTGTGTGTGTGTGTGTGTGTGTGAGAGAGAGAGAGAGAGAGAGAGAGAGAGAGAGAGAGAGAGAGAGAGAGAGAGAGAGAGAGAGAGAGAGAGAGAGAGAGAGAGAGAGAGAGAGAGAGAGAGAGAGAGAGAGAGAAAATTCATAGATGGAGAGCAAGGATGAAAGAAAGGGAGAAATAGAATGAAGTAGAGAAGAGAAAAATAAAGAGACAGACGACTTAAGAGAAGTGGGCCCCGATGCGAATGTTAAGAAACTCTAGCGGGCCGTCCTCGTGAGCGTCAGCACTCTCACTGGTGTTTTCTCTCCGCAGGTGTGTGGGTGCAATGTATACCTGAATGATGTTAATTGGTGAACAGATTCCTACCAAGTAAAATCAATCAATCAATCAATTAAAGAAGGAAAATATAATAAAAAAGAAAAAAATGGAATGAGAAAGAAAAGGGAAACGGATGCTGCGTCGCAAGCCGTCGCGAGGACTCCTTTGGATGCTTGTGCGCGTTTCCCAGGCCCGTCGGTCTTCCATCCCTGAACCGATAAACGCGGTGACCGGCGCCTTCACAGTAATTATCATTAATTTTATAATCCAGTCTGGTAGTTTTAAGAAGCGAGTTCTTGCATCCTCACCTCGGCGGGGGTGTGCAGCGCCAGCGAGCCCAAGGTCTCCCTGGCGAGCATGGCAGGACTGGAGGGCTCCTCGGCGTCCCTCGGGGCCCCGACGGAGGTGCCGGAGATCTTCCGGCTACAAAACCGGGCAGGTGGAGCTCGTTAGCCGTGGTAGGCAGTCTGCCTAGGAGAGCAAACTCCGAACAATAAACCCGGGCAGGTGGAGCTCGTTAGCCATGGTAGGCAATCTGCCTAGGAGAGCAAACTCTAAACAAACCCGGGCAGGTGAGGCTCGTTAGCCGTGGGAGGCAATTCACCTAGGAGAGCAAACTCTATACAAACCCGGGCAGGTGGAGGTCGTTAGCCGTGGGAGGCAATTCACCTAGGAGAGCAAACTCTAAACAAACCCGGGCAGGTGGAGGTCGTTAGCCGTGGGAGGCAATTCACCTAGGAGAGCAAACTCTAAACAAACCCGGGCAGGTGGAGGTCGTTAGCCGTGGGAGGCAATTCACCTAGGAGAGCAAACTCTAAACAAACCCGGGCAGGTGGAGGTCGTTAGCCGTGGTAGGCAATTCACCTAGGAGAGCAAACTCCGAACAATAAACCCGGGCAGGTGGAGGTCGTTAGCCGTGGGAGGCAATTCACCTAGGAGAGCAAACTCTAAACAAACCCGGGCAGGTGGAGGTCGTTAGCCGTGGTAGGCAATTCACCTAGGAGAGCAAACTCTAAACAAACCCGGGCAGGTGGAGGTCGTTAGCCGTGGGAGGCAATTCACCTAGGAGAGCAAACTCTAAACAAACCCGGGCAGGTGGAGGTCGTTAGCCGTGGTAGGCAATTCACCTAGGAGAGCAAACTCTAAACAAACCCGGGCAGGTGGAGGTCGTTAGCCGTGGAGGTATTCACCTAGGAGAGCAAACTCTAAACAAACCCGGGCAGGTGGAGGTCGTTAGCCGTGGTAGGCAGTTCACCTAGGAGAGCAAACTCTAAACAAACCCGGGCAGGTGGGGCTCGTTAGCCGTGGTAGGCAGTTCACCTAGGAGAGCAAACTCCGAACAACAAACCCGGGCAGGTGGAGGTCGTTAGCCGTGGTAGGCAATTCACCTAGGAGAGCAAACTCTAAACAAACCCGGGCAGGTGGAGCTCGTTAGCCGTGGTAGGCAGTTCACCTAGGAGAGCAAACTCTAAACAAACCCGGGCAGGTGGAGCTCGTTAGCCGTGGTAGGCAATTCACCTAGGAGAGCAAACTCCGAACAACAAACCCGGGCAGGTGGAGCTCGTTAGCGTGAGCAGTTCACCTAGGAGAGCAAACTCCGAGCAAAAAACCCGGGCAGGTGGAGCTCGTTAGCGTGAGCAGTTCACCTAGGAGAGCAAACTCCGAACAATAAACCCGGCCAGGTGGAGGTCGTCAGCCGTGGTAGGCAGTTCACCTAGGAGAGCAAACTCCGAACAATAAACCCGGCCAGGTGGAGGTCGTCAGCCGTGGTAGGCAGTTCACCTAGGAGAGCAAACTCCGAACAATAAACCCGGCCAGGTGGAGGTCGTCAGCCGTGGTAGGCAGTTCACCTAGGAGAGCAAACTCCGAACAATAAACCCGGCCAGGTGGAGGTCGTCAGCCGTGGTAGGCAATCTGCCTAGGAGAGCAAACTCCGAACAATAAACCCGGCCAGGTGGAGGTCGTCAGCCGTGGTAGGCAATCTGCCTAGGAGAGCAAACTCCGAACAATAAACCCGGCCAGGTGGAGGTCGTCAGCCGTGGTAGGCAATCTGCCTAGGAGAGCAAACTCTAAACAAACCCGGGCTTGTGGTGCTCGTTATACTGTCGTAGACAATCCACGCGATGGGAACACCAAAGAAAAGGAAAATAAAAAGGAACACCAGAAAAATGGAAAATACAGAAACGAAACATCAAGAAAAGAAACAAAAAGATCATCCACCTTTAGGCCCTAACATCGCCAAAATTATGGATGGGTCTCTTCTGGGGAGAAAGCGGCTCATCCAGACCAAAGAACATCAACCAAAGGATGATATGAATAAATGAAATAAAAAAAACAAAGAAAAACACATCAAGGAAAGAAAAATATAACAAACATCATCCACCTTCCGGCCCTGACTAACATCACCAAAATTATGGGTGGGTCTCTTCTGGGGAGAAAGCGGCTCACCCAGACCAAAGAACATCAACAAGGGATGATATAGAAAAGAACACCAAAAAAAATGGAAAAAGAACAGAAAAAACATCGAAAAAGAAAAGCAACAGAAATAAATGAACAACATCAAGAAAAGAGAAATACAAAGAAGCATCATCCACCTTTCGGTCCCAAACAACATCACCAAAATTATGGATGGGTCTCTTCTGGGAGGAAAGCGGCTCATCCAGACCAAGGAACATCAACAAAAGGATGATAGGAAAAAAGAACATCAAAAAGCATCAATAAGAAGTAAAAGAAAAAGAACAGGAAAACATCGAAAAAGAAAACTAAAGCAATAAAAAGAACGAAAAACACGACATCAAGAAAATGAAATAAAACAAACATCATCCACCTTTTGGCCCTAACAACATCTCCAAAATTATGGGTGGGTCTCTTCTGGGAGGAAAGCGGCTCACCCAGACCAACGAACATCAACAAAAGGATGATAGGAAAAAAGAACACCAAAAAAGAACATCTAAAAAGAAAACCAACACCGAGAAAACACAAAGGAAAAAAGAAAGAAAAAGAAAAGAAAAAGAAAACAAATAGAAAAAAGAAAAGAAAGAAAGAAAAGGAAAAAGAAAAAAAAATAACAAAAAAATAATAATAATATAAATAAATAAATAAATAAATACAGAATATAGTAAAATTAACTAACTGACTCTAACTGCTTAACTAACTATCAAACTATCTATTTAACTAACCTACCTAACTGACGGTAATACAGCTGTTTGACTACCCATTAACAAATAAACAACAAACCACTTAACGATCTAACATGGATAGTGAGGTAAGGTGGGATTAGACTTACAGGAGCTGCCTTGTATAAACCAACCGGCCTCTTGCAGACTCCTGACGTTCTTATGTTCTTTTACGTTTAAGAATATGGCCCTTAAACCCCATTCACACCTGTACTAATACCTGACTGGTTGGGTGACTCTTCTACCTCTGCCTGCCTCCCCTCCTGCTACTGTCTCCGCTATCAGCACACAATCTACGCTCCCCCATAAAACCCACACCTAACCTAACCTAACCTTCCTGTATATCCCCTTCACACCTGTGCTAATACCTGGCTGGTTAGGTGACTCCTTCTACCTCTGCCTGCCTCCCCTAATGTTACTCTTTCCGCTAAAAAGCACAAATCTTCCCTCCCCCATAAAACCCACACCTAACCTATCCTAACCTTCCTGTAAACTCCCTTCACACCCGTACTAATACCTGGCTGGTTGGGTGACTTTTTCTACATCTGCCTGCCTCTTCCTGTTACTGTCTCCACTATCAGCACACAATCTTCCCTCAACCATAAAACCCACACCTAACCTAACCTAACCTTCCTAACCTAACCTTACTGTATACCCCTTCATACCTGTGCTAATACATGGCTGGCTTACTTCCCTACATTCAACCACTAACACACACACACACACACACGCATAAAACTATCAAACCCTCATTTAAAACAATATATGAAGCACTCACAAGAAAAAACACCAGGACGCAACACTGTATAAGGCAAAGATGATGGTGGGAAGAAGGGTGAAGGGGGGGTGGGAGGTCACACGATAACCTACGCATTACCCCGGCGCGCTCCTCCGTCCCCTTGGCCCGTGACCCCGCGCAGGTAACAGCAGACCCCCTCAGCCGGCGACACAGGACCGATTGTGACACGCAGTTTACCTTTCCCAGGCATACCCATTTCACTGACCCACGCGTGAGGAGGAGGAGGAGGAGGATAAAATAGCAAGGGAAAAAGACGACGAGGTAGAGGTCAAGAAAGGGGAGCTAGCGAGAGGGAGAAAAAGGAGGAGGAACACAAAGGAACAAAGAGTAAGAACAAACAACAGCAGAACTGCTGGTCCTTACGAGGCTGTTTGTGACAAGCTACACTAACTATCTAATCAAAGTTGGAAGATGAAGGAAGGCAAAGGTGAAGGCTCCTCCCCACCCCCCCATCCCTCCAGCCAAAGCTGGCAGGAAAGGAAAAAGAACCATGCAGCATGGAAAAACTGCATGGAATTTATGTAGGAAAGAGGAAAGAACTACCATTACTGCTACCACTAACCGGGCGATAAAAGCGGACAAGGACACCAGTATTCGAAAGAACTTAACGTTATTACGACAATGAGTAATATCTTAGTTGCTGGTTGGATTCAAAATACTTGTCTAATCTATTCTTGAAGGCCGTAACTGTTGTACTATCAACGACATCACAGGGAAGAGAGTTCCAAACATTAACAACTCGATTGAAGAAGTGTTTAGCTTCGTGCGACGATAATCTTTTACCACTTATCTTCAAATTGTGATTTCTTCTTGTTCTATTTGTGTGGGGGGGGTACGTGTGTTTGTGTTTGTGGGAAGTACGTGTGTTTGTGTGTGTGGGGGGGGTACGTGCGTGTGTGTGTGGGGGGTACGTGTGTTTGTGTGTGTGGGGGGGGTACGTGTCATTGTGTGTGTGTGGGGGGTACGTGTGTTTGTGTGTGTGGGGAGTACGTGTGTTTGTGTGTGTGGGGGGTAAGTGTGTGTGTGTGTGTGTGTGTGTGTGTGTGTGTGTGTGTGTGTGTGTGTGTGTGTGTGTGTGTGTGTGTGTGTGTGTCTAAGCCATCTATTCATATTTATCTATCTGCACATTACGTCGATATCTGAATCTATCCGTTAATGATATTTAAGAGGCAGGAATTGGTTGTTTTTTTGGGTGTCATCACTAAAAATTATTATCCAAGCTTATGACGATTACAAAATGTACAAATTGCAAATATTAACCTCGCCCTGATCCTCTTGTTTCAATCACATACAGAAGAAGAGCTAAGTTATTAAGCAATAGAAACTCCACAAGTAAACGCAAGAAAGTGTAAATACTGACCTCTTCCTGATGCTCCAATTTCTAACATGTACAGAGAAATCTTAGGTCGGCACTGTCAGACCCCTCCACACCTCACATCAACAATTTCCAAATGCCAAAAAGAAGACAAATCAGGTTCTAATGAGTTTTGTTTAAGTTCTTTGGTACAAAGGAAGGGCCAAACTACCACCAGGGTTATTAAGCTACCCAAGGAAATGCCCAAAGCTCCTAGGAAAACCGTGTCAAATATGTGTGCTTGCGCCGATATGTTTAAGAGTATGTTTGTCAAGGCCAGGAGGTTCAGATGGTTATAGGACTGATTGAAGCCAGGAGAACGGCGGCAACTACTTCAATCGAGTCCAAGTATGATTATACCTTCACCAGGTTTCTAAGGAATATGATCAAAACAACCAAAAGTGGAAGTGTAAACATGTTGAGGTACAAAGTCCAATACACCTCCCGTACTCTCCAGTAGACCGCGACAGGACCCAGGGAAAGCGGCAGCCCGACCCGGCAATTGTGAGTGGTGCCTCGTGGGAAGAGACGCCCGTTGCGGTGATGTAGAGACGCACACTGCCTCGTAGACGTCACTCGATGGAGGAGGACGGGCTCAGCAGAATGTCAGCTGCCTGAGTGCCCGTAGATGATGACGCCGGGGTAGACGGGGAGCCAAGGACGAACAAACGGTGTCAGCTCGGCGAGGAGACGAAACTGGGTAGGTGGGACGGAGGCGCAAGCAGGCCGTGCCCAGTGGACTGCGGGGCTCCAAGGTTGAGAGGGAGGAAAGGGGACGCAGGTCCAGGATCGCTCTTGGGTCAGTTCCGCTCTGCCTCAGCTCTCGGGCAACCACACCACCTTGGCTCGCTTCGACGCTGCGTGAAGTCAGGGCGCCGACCGTGAAGCTGAATGAGACTGCATCGCCACCAGGAGCAGCTTCGGGTCGGCGAACAAAGCAGGCTGGGTGAAGCAGGCTGGGTGTAGCGGCAAGCTGGGAATAATCGAAAGAGCATCAACCCTTATACTGGTGTGTGTGTGTGTGTGTGTGTGTGTGTGTGTGTGTGTGTGTGTGTGTGTGTGTGAGTGTGTGTGTGTGTGTGTTAGTGGTAGTTCAGCCCTCACATAAGCCCCCTTACAAAAATCTACCGTAGGTAGATTAAACTGAACTAACACGATACAACAAGAAATAAGCAACCAGAAATGACAAAGAGGAACGGCTAACGTTCACCTCCTAAGGAGCGACTCAGAAAGTCTGCGCCCACGTTGTCTCGGCCGGCAAGATGAACCAACCGGAACGGGTAGTTCTGCAGCTGAAGGGCCCACCTCAACAGTCTGTCGTTGGAGCACTTGGACTTGTGGAGATATACCAGAGGTTTATGGTCTGTTTCTAAAATGAACTCTTTACCTCTGAGGTAGAAGTCAAACTTGGAGATCCCGAACAAAATGGCAAGGGCTTCTCGTTCGATGGGGGCATATATCCTTTCCCGGTCAAGCAGCTTCCGACTGGCATACCAGACTGGATGGGGGGTGTCCTTGTAGTACTGCAGCAGCACAGCTCCCAACCCGAAGTTCGAGGCGTCTGTCCTAAGAACAAAAGGCAAGGCGGGGTTAGGTAATCGTAAGACTGGCTGCGATGGCAAGGCGTCCTTCAGTTGTTCGAACCGTGATAACAGGTCTTCAGTCCACGGCAGCGGCTCACGTTGGGGTTTCCGGGGAAGGTCGGAGAGAGGTCCCGTGAGCTCGGCAGCCATGGGGATGAAACAGCGGTAGAACGAAGCCATCCCCAGGAAGCTGCGAAGACTTTTCTTGGTAGTAGGAGGGCTGATCTGCTTCAGGGCCTCAGTCTTGTCCCGCATGGGGCGAAGGTGCACCACGTCAATCACAAACCCCAAGTACTGGATAGAAGGGAAGCCAAACCGACACTTGGATGGTTTCGCCGTCAGCCGGTGATGACGAAGCCGCTCGAGGACAGATGTTAGAGCTGTTAGGTGACTGGGCCAATCTGACGAGTAAATGAAGACGTTATCAAAATAAAAGGAGATGTTAGGCGGATCCGCGAGAACAGTCCTCATGAGGCGGATGTAGGTGGAGCAGGCGGTGACGAGACCAAAGGGAAGTCGACAGAACTCCATCAATCCTTGGTGGGTGGAAAAAGCAGTGAGAGGCTTGGCACGGTCGGTCAAGGGGATCTGGTAGTAGGCCTTGCACAAGTCAGGCTCCGAAAAGTAGGTAGCTCCTGCAAACTTGTGCAAGTCCCCTTCGACGGAACAGGTGGGCTCAGCATCAAAAACAGTAACGGAGTTAAGTTGCCTGAAGTCTATGGCCATTCAATAGCTCCCGTCAGACTTGCGTACCATTACCACGGGAGAGCAGTGTAGAGAGGACGACGGCTGGATGATGCCTAGTTGGAGGAGGTTGTCAACTTCCTTCTCAAAGTAAGGACGGAGGTGGATCGGCACAGGGTGGCTTATCGTGAAGACTCTGTTGGTGGTGGTTAGAACGATGTCATGTTGCAAGATGTTGGTGCAACCGTGAGTCTGAAAAGACGTCCTTAAACGTGGAAAGTAAGTCTTCCAGCGTAGCGCGTTGGTTCCACCCCAGGGACTTGTTGATGTCCAGCGCCGGGTTGAGGGCTGAGTCAGGAACGGAACAGACCAAAGGACGGGGAACAAGGTCGTCAGGGTCCTCTGCTTCCAAAGGTCCTGTGGGTGAACAGTCATCATCCGGCGCTGAAGTATCGTCCTTGACATACGCGAAGTTTACTTGAGCGCGGCGATGGTACCTTTTTAGGAGGTTGGCGTGGTACAGCTTAGGCCCCCTCGGGTCATCAACCAGGTAGTCCACCTTGTTTCGTCGTTCCAACACTTTGAATGGGCCACGCCAGGAAACGAGGAACTTCTTGGTAGAGTCAGGGAGAAGAACTAGGACCTCGTCGCCAGGCTTGAATTGTCTATCTTGGGATCGCAGGTCAAAATAAGACTTGTACTTTGCAGTACTTACGTCAGCCTCCCGGGCGGCGAGCTGAGCACATTCGGTCAGTTTCTCCCTGAGCTCGATGACGTATTGCAGACTCGTCCGTTCTTCCTCCTGCAGGTCACGGTCTTCCCATAAGTCCTTCAGGACAGTCAAGGGCCCTCGCACAGTGCGCCCGTAGAGGAGATCGAAGGCCGACAAGCCGGTGCGGTCGCTGGGCATTTCCCTGAGGGCAAACAAAGTCGGAATAAGGTAGCGATGCCACTCTAGGCTTCTCGCTGCAAACCTTCCGTAGAGCAGCTTTGAGGGGCCCATGCAGCCTCTCCACTCGACCATTACCACTCGGATGAAACGGTGTGGTGAACTGGGGCCTCACACCAAGTAGCTTGTGAAGCTCGGCCATTAGCTGAGAAGTGAATTGAGTACCTCTGTCGCTCAGGATTTCCTGGGGAATTCTGACCCTGGAAAATAAAGACAGAAGAGCCTCAGCAACAGAAACAGAGTCCACATCCTTGAGTGGAATGGCTTCAGGGAACCCTGTGGCAAAGTCAATCAGGATGAGAATATACCAGTGTCCTTCTGCAGACGGCGGAGAGAGGGCCCACCACATCCACAGCAACTCTGGAGAATGGTTCCGTGACGACAGGCAATGGTTGGAGGGGGACGGGTTTAACCTGGCCCTTATAAGACTTACGCTGGCATATGTCGTAGGACCGACAGTAGTCACGGATATCGGCCCACATGCCAGGCCAGAAGAAATTATCGCTCACTTTCGATTCCGTCTTCCGATGAGAGAAGTGACCGGCGAGGGGACTCTCGTGGGCCACTTGTAGCACGATTTGACGGCAGTCAGAAGGGAGCACCAACGTCCGAGTCCCGACCTTGCCGGGCCGGCTAGAAGCGACACAGTCTCTATACAGGAGTCCATTCGTCCAGGAGAACTTGTAGGACGCTCCATTCCGGGCTACATCGGGCAGTCCGGCAGTAGCCTTGGCGCGCACTGCGCCGAGGGAGGGGCAGGTCTCCTGTAAACGAGCAAAGTCGGCGGGCGTTACCTTGAGTGGTTGTAAGTCGGAGAGAACAGGCGGATGCAGGCGTCTCACACGCGTTGAAGCAACACGAGTCTGAACAACACAGGCTAATTCAGACTCGGAAGGAGAGGAGACGACCTGAAGCGAAGTAGAGGAATCTTGCGTAACAGGCGTTGTACGGAGAGGAGGACGAGCATCTTGTTCCTGAGGAGTGGAGATTGAGGCAGGCGCGGTTAAATCAGATGTACAGACAGGGTCGTCAGGCTTATGGGCCCCGGGAATGTCACCAATCATAGCGGTTGCAAACTTGATAGGTGCACTGATGGCATCAGTCCAGCCTTCATAGTAGGGACACTTTAGGTAGCACCGAACGACGGGGAAGGTGTCTGGCCGACCTAGGTAGTCGTAAACGGTTACCTTCTTACAGTTACGTTCCAACATCTGGCAAGGCCTCCTCGGAAACGATGAGGCTGGAACAACCGGCGTCACGGATGATTGTAGAAGTCCAGGCGCCGTTGATGGTCCCCGCAACACAGTAGTTGGAAACTTTCCTGTCCTCCCAACAGAAGCCTATGTTAACTGAGGAGGACGGCGCGTCCTTGAAGGCGCGAGGATTCTTAGGGCACCTGGGGCGGATATGGCCTACCTCCCCGCATTGATGGCACTTCAGGGTGGAGGCAGGAACTTTGGCGGCAGGAGAACCGGAGTCGGAGGAAGCTTTATCTTTCTTGTGTGTCTTCTTGCTGGCAGATGACGACTGGGGAGACCTGGGATATGAGTGGCGCGCCGATGACCAGTCGTCGGCTAACTGTACGGCGGCCGCCAGCGGCCGCACTCCACGTTCCTTAATAAACGTCCGAAGGTCAGGGAGAAGAGAGGAGATGAACTGATCTAGCAACATAAAGTCCTTTAAAGAAGCGTAGGTGAAGTCAATATTGGAAGCCTCTAACCACTGTTCAAACGAGCGGCCAAGTTGAATGCTGAACTGCTCGTAAGTTTCCCCTGGCTGAATCTTGCCTGACCTGAAGTCCACTCTAAAGCCGTCGGGAGTCTTGCAAAAGCTCTTCAGCAGGGACTTCTTCAGAAGATGGTAGTCAGCAACAATCTCAGGAGAAAGCGAAGTGTAAATCCTAGCAGCTTTACCAGACAAACGGGCTCCCAATCTTACAGCATAAGCATCCTTGTCAACCTTCAAAAGCTCAGCTATCCTTTCGAATCTGGTAAGGTAAGAAGCAAAGTCATCTCCATCCTTGTAAGCAGGTAAACAAGGACGGTCAGCACACTCACCGTCAAAACGAGGAGCAGACTTACTCGAAGCGGCGATCCGAGCCAGCTCCAGTTCCTTCTCGGCCTCAAGCTTCGCTAACTCGAACTTTCGCTCTTCTTCCTTCTGCATTTCTTCAATTTCTTCTTTCCTCTTCCGTTCTTCAATTTCTTCTTTCCTCTTCCGTTCTTCAATTTCTTCTTTCCTCTTCCGTTCTTCAATTTCTTCTTTCCTCTTCCGTTCTTCAATTTCTCCTTGCCTCTTTCGTTCTTCAATTTCTTCTTTCCTCTTCCGTTCTTCCATTTCTTCTTGCCTCTTTCGTTCCTTAATTTATTCTTTCCTCTTCCGTTCTTCCCTTTCTAAGGCGCGTTTTTCCCTTTGTACGGCCTGTTGTTCCAACACATAGCGGCCGACTTCAGCTCCCGAGAGGCCCAGTACCAGCGTACGCCCGTACCGAAGGTAAACGAGGATCAAGCCTCTACCTGTAGCCCCTGAAACTACACCTCACCCATCGTGAGTAGTGGGGGGGATTCTGGAGCTGCCCTGTGTAGGAAACTCGGCCTCTTGCAGTCTCCCTGTGTTCTTATGCTTTTATGTTACAATAGAGTATACGAGGCAGCTGACAATAATGAGAGTTACGATGTAGTTTATCTTGATTTTAGTAAGGCCTTCGATAAATTATCGCACCAGAGACTGTTAAATAAAGTCAGGGCTCATGGAATAGAAAAGGAGGTTTATGATTGGATTAGGGCGTGGATTTACGACAGAAAACAGAGGGTTACCATTAACGGTAAAACAAAAATCCGAATGGGGTAATATCACCAGTGGGGTTCCGTTTTAGGCCCACTTTTATTCATTATCTACATCAATGACACAGACAATGGGATAACTAGTGACATAGGTAAATTTGCAGATGACCCCAAAATAGGACGCACTATTAGGACAGGGGAGGATGTTAGAGCACTGCAGGAGGATCTCAACAAACTGTCAGCTTGGTCAGAGAAATGGCAGATAAATTTTAACGTCACCAAGTGTAGCGTACTTAGTGTAGGAACACGCAACCCATTACACGGGTATAGTTTAGACTCCACAGCGATAGGCAGATCAGAGCGTGAAAGGGATTTGGGAGTGTTAGTGAACTCTGACCTAAAACTAAGGAAGCAATGTTTTAATGCGAGGAATTGGGCTAACAGGGTATTAGGCTTCATTAACAGGACGGTAACCAACAAAAGTGCAGAGGTCATCCTCAGACTCTATTTAGCTTTAGTTAGGCCACACTTAGATTATGCTGTCCAATTTTGGTGCCCACACTACAGAATGGACATCAACTTGCTAGAATCAGTTCAGAGGAGAATGACCAAGATGATTCAGGAGCTGAGGAACCTTCCATATCAAGATAGGCTGAAACATTTAAACTTACATTTACTAGAAAGACGAAGAGTGCGGGGAGATCTGATAGAAGTATTCAAATGGGTCAAGGGTTACAACAAAGGCGATATAAGTAAAGTACTGAGAATTAGCCAGCAGGATAGAACACACAGTAATGGATTTAAATTAGAAAAGTATAGATTTAGGAGAGATATAGGCAAGCATTGGTTTAGTAATAGGGTGGTGGGGGAATGGAATAGACTCAGCAATCACATAGTGCAGGGACGATAGCTTGTTTTAAGAGTAGACTGGATAGCTACATGGACGAGGATGACAGGTGGCAGTGAGGTGTGGGTGCAGTAAGGAGACAGGGTACTGGAGCGTACGCCCGTACCGAAGGTAAACAAGGATCAAGCCTCTACCTGTAACCCCTGAAACTACACCTCCTCACCCATCGTGAGTAGCGGGGGGGATTCTGGAGCTGCCCTGTATTGGCCACTCGGCTCTTGCAGTCTCCCAGTGTTCTTATGTTCTTATGTTCTTTCGGAACGTTCTCTCCTTCCTCCCATTTGTATGACATGATAATATTTTGACGTAAGGAGGGGATTTTTTTCTTGTTTTTATTTTCTTGATTTTTTTCTCTTATTGTTCTTGTTCTTCCTTGTGTTCTTCTTCCTCTTCTTCTTCTTCTTCTTTTTCTTTTTTTGTTTCTTCACTTTTTCTCTTCATATTTTTCTTTCATCTATTCATTCAGTATTATAATTGTTACTTTTTATTTTTCTTATTATTCTTATTACTTGTTATTTTCTGCTTATACGCATTCAATTTTTTTTTTGTCTTGAAGCGAAAAACAACGAATAAATAACAAAGAGTGGTGATTGACGGATTTCACTCGGAGTGGGCACCGGTCACTAGTGGTGTCCCTCAGGGCTCGGTTCTTGGCCCAGTGCTCTTCATTATTTACATCCATCAACGATGTGGATGTTGGACTCAATAATTGCGTTAGTAAATTTGCAGACGACACAAAGATTGGTAGCTTGGTTCTCACTGACGAAGACAGGCAAAGCCTCCAAGAGGATTTGCACAAAATTTCAGCTTGGTCGGATTGATGGGAGATGCTCTTTAACGTAGACAAGTGCCAGGTCCTTCAAGTTGGAACAAGAAATAAGAAGCTCGATTACGAAATGCGCGGCGTTAAACTCACAAGCGTTCAATGCGTTAAGGACCTGGGGGTCAAAATCGCGTCAAACCTCAAATTCTCACATCAATGCATCGATGCAGCAAATAAAGCGAACAGAATGTTGGGCTTCATTAAAAGAAACTTTTTATTCAAGAATAAAGATGTAATACTTCCGCTCTACAATTGTTTAGTCAGACCCCACTTAGAATATGCGGTACAGCTTTGGTCTCCCCACCATGCAAAGGACATTGCTAAATTAGAAGGTGTTCAGCGTCGGGTAACAAAAATGATCCCTTCCTTGCGCAACACATCCTACGAAAAAAGGCTTTCTACCCTTAACATGATCTCTCTTGAGAAACGTCGCCTCCGAGGAAAACTGATCAAATGTTTTAAAACATTTAATGGTTTCACGAATGTAGACAGAACAAAATTGTTTATGATCGACGACACTTTGCGAACGAGGAACAATGGCGTAAAACTCAAATGTAGACAAGTAAATTCAGATTGCACCAATTTTTTCTTCAGCAACGTTGTAGTGCGATAATGGAATAAGCTCCCACCGTCAGTGGTCCAGTGTAACACGATTGACTCCTTTAAAAACAAGCTCGACCGTCACTTCCTTGAACTTAATATTAACTAGAGTAGAAAAGCAACGTTTTGGAGCCATCTGAATAACGTAGAATCACTTAGGTTTAAGTTCAGACCACCTAGTCTGGACCATGGGGTCTGTGTGGCCTGATTTTCTGTGTAATTCTCTCTCTCTCTCTCTCTCTCTCTCTCTCTCTCTCTCTCTCTCTCTCTCTCTCTCTCTCTCTCTCTCTCTCTCTCTCTCTCTCTCTCTCTCTCTCTCTCTCTCTCTCTCTCTCTCTCTCTCTTTACATCTAAGGATACGGCTCAAGGGTAACAAAAAGATTAAAAAAGCCCGCTACTCGCCGCTCCCACAAAAGTAAAAAGTAAAGAGTAGCCAAAAGCGAGGTCAATTTCGAGTGGAGAGGTGTCTTGATACACTCTTCTTAAAAGAGGTCAAGTCGTAGGCAGGAGGAAATACAGACGAAGGAAGACTGTTCCACAGTTTACCAGTGAAGGGGATGAAAGAATGGAGATGCTGGTTAACTCTTGCATAAGGGGTTTGGACAGTATAGGGATGAACATGAGTAGAAAGTCGTGTGCAGCGGGCCGCAGGAGGGGGGGAGGCATGCAGTCAGCAAGTTCAGAAGAGCAGTCAGCATGAAAATATCGATAGAAGATAGAAAGAAAAGCAAAATGGCAGCGGAATTTAAGAGGTAGAAGGCTGTCAGTAAGAGGAGGAGAGCTGATGAGACGAGGAGCCTAAAACTCCACTCTGTCCAGAAGAGCTGTGTGAGTGAGGCCCCCCACACGTGAGATGCATACTCCATACGAGGGTGGACAAGGCCCCTGTACGTATATGGAAAGCAACTCGTTATCTTCTTCTTCCGTTTTATTCCCCAATTTGTAAATTAGTATTAGTATTAGGTATTTACCTAGTTTACCTAGTTGTGAAATACAGGAAAAGAGTCGTACTAGGCTCGTGCTGTCCCGTCTCCATAGCGCTTATTATCCAATTTGGCTTTAAATTCATGAATCATTTTTGCACACACGGTCTCCTCGTCAAGTCCGTTCCATGTTGTTATGCTTCTGTATGGAAAACTGTATTTCTTGACGTCTTTCCTACAGTTGCTCTTCTTTAATTTCTTACCCTCTTTTCACACTCCTATCACGTACCACTAGGTCTTCCGTCCAATTTCTCCAATCCCTCTTGTATCCTTTATTAGGTCCCCTCTCTCCTTCTCTCCAGTGTTGTTAGTCCCAATTTCTCCAGTCTTTCGTCATAAGTATGTTCTCTCAGAGTTTCCGGTAGTTTGGTCGCTGCTCTCTGTATTCTTTCCAACTTTCTAATGTATTTCTTCAATCTAGGTGACCACACTAACGCTGCATATTCCAGTCTTGGACGTATCATCGATGCTATTAGTTTCCTCACCATTTCTTCGTCTAGATGTGTAAATGCTGCTTTCATGTTTCTAAGAAGATTGTATGTTTCCCCAGTTATCCGATTTATATTCTCTCCAATGGATAACTTTTCTGTTATTGTCACTCCTAGATCTTTTTCCTGTTTTTTTTCATGATTCTTTCATTACTCAGAGAGTAGTTCCCCGATATCCGTCTACTGCTCTTACCAAACTCCATCACGCTACACTTCTCTCTGTATTGAATGTCATTTCCTATTTGCGTGACTATTCGCTTATTCTATCGAGATCTTGGCTCAGGGCTACAGTCTTCTTCATTAGCCACCCTCCTCATTATTTTAGCATCATCAGCAAACATATTCATATAGCTTCCCACCCCTTCTGTTATGTCAATTATATATATTGCAAAACTAATCGGAGCCAACACCGATCCTTGGGGGACTCCACTAGTCACTTCCGTCCAGCTTGATTTATTGTTCCTGATTACTGTTCTCATTTATCTCTTCGCTAAAAAGTCTATAATCCAACCCTTATATTATATTGCATCATCCTGAAGGTTTCTCCAAATAACTTGTTTATGTGTTTTTCTAGGGAGTAGGTCTTGCATCGTTACTCCCAAATCTTTTTTCTTCATGTACTAACCTTAAGTTTTCTTCTCCCATCCTGTATGTTTTCCTTGATCTTTTTATACTTTTCCCCATATCCATAACATGGCATTTGTTTGCATTAAATTCCATCTCCTATAACTGGCTCCATCTATACACTCTGTCCAGGTCTTTTTGCAGTTCTTCACAGTCTTCCTCCATCTTCACTTTCCTTATTAATTTTGCATCATCTGCAAAACGGCTCATATAACTTTTTATATCCATTGGCATATCATTTATATATATTATTAAGAACATTATTGGTGTTTGTGTCATTTCAGGTAAAATATATGTATCAAGTATATAAAAAAAAAATAGTCCTGTTAGGCTTGTGTGGGTCATGTCACGTGTTTGTGGAGGTCATCTTAGGTCCCAAGGGTGAGGTGATTTTTTTTTTTTTTTTTTTTTTACCTCATGGCCTATGGCGCCGGTAGGCTTCCTCCCGGTGAATCCTGATGGTCGGTCCAAGGCTTCTTCCAGGGGGGTCCTGATCATGGAGGTATTAAGGTCCTGACCTGATGGTCGGCCCAGCCTGTTCTGGCGCAGACGAGTGTTTATAGTGGCGCCATCTTGCATTGGCTCATGCTGCCCTCCCGAAGCTCATATTTAATCCTTGAATCTAGAGTCCGGATTGATAGGTGGTCTTCTGGACAGCATATGGATAGTTTTAAGCCACTCAGCGGCGGCTGAAAAATCCCAGCCTGGTGGCACCGGTCGGGGATTGAACTCGCGTCCTCCTGAACGCGGGGCCGTCTTGCTATCTGTTCAGCCACCGCCTACAGTGCCTGTTCCAGAGCCTCAAGGGAAGTGCCGGTAGCCTGGAAGGGGTTTGGGGGCCCCTTATTCAGAGTGCCTTAAAATGTGTGTGTGTGTGTGTGTGTGTGTGTGTGTGTGTGTGTGTGTGTGTGTGTGTGTGTGTGTGTGTGTGTGTAATTCACCACTGCCTGATC
The DNA here is from genome assembly GCF_024679095.1 of Eriocheir sinensis. Classification (NCBI taxonomy): domain Eukaryota; kingdom Metazoa; phylum Arthropoda; class Malacostraca; order Decapoda; family Varunidae; genus Eriocheir; species Eriocheir sinensis. Next base: position 193,208 of record NW_026111648.1, read on the forward strand.
ACAAGTTACATAAGAACATAAGCACGTTGGAATCTGCAAGAGGCCGGTAGGCCTATACAAGGCAGCTCCTTTGACCCTAAGCTCCCGTGTATCTAACCCCACCTAGTATCGCTGTCCATGAATTTATCTAATCTATTTCTGAATGTGACAATTGTATGGGCACTCACCACATGACTGCTAAGCCTATTCCACTCATTCACAACCCTGTTGGTAAACCAATTTTTGCCTATGTCCCTGTTGAATCTGAATTTTATCCGGTTTAAACCCATTACTTCTTGTCCTACCCGATTCTCTTACCAACAAAACCTTATGAATATCTCCCTTATTAAAGCCCTTCATCCATTTATAAACCTCGATCATGTCTCCACGCACCCTTAGCCTTTCTAGAGAATGCAAGTTTAACTGTTGGAGTCTTTCCTCGTATGGCAAGTTTCTCAACCCCTGAATCATCTTAGTCATCGTCCTCTGCACCGATTCTAACATTTTGATATCCATTCTATAGCAAGGTGACCAGAACTGAACCGCATAGTCAAGATGAGGTCTAACTAATGCTAAATATAGTTTGAGGAAGACTTCGGCGCTTCTGTTGCTTACGCTCCTTGAAATAAATCCCAGTACCCTATTTGCTCGATTTCTAGCTTGAATGCATTTTGCCCTTTGACGGAGATCAGAGCTCACTAAGACCCCAAAATTTCTCTCGCACCCAGACCTGCTTATGAGAGCGTCATTTAAGCAATAGTTGTGAGAGGGGTTGTTCCTACCTACACTCAGAATACTGCACTTCCCTACTTTGAACTCCATCTGCCATTTATCCGCCCAGTCATACAATCTGTTTGGTTCATCCTGGAGAATACTAGCGTCCTGATCCGACTCAATTACTCTACCGATCTTGGTATCATCTGCAAACTTAATTACATCACTACTAATTCCTGTATCTAAATCATTAATATAAATAATAAACAAGAGTGGACCTAATACCGAACCTTGTGGGACCCCACTCGTAACACATCCCCAGTCAGATCTTTTACCATTGATTTGCACTCTTTGCTTCCTATTGCTAAGCCACGCCTTGACCCAGTTCAAAACCTTACCCTCTACACCGTGAGCCTGTAATTTAAGCAACAGTCGTTGGTGAGGAACTTTGTCAAACGCTTTACTAAAATCAAGATAGATTACATCATAATTTTCATCTCTGTCTACCGCCTCAAATACTTTACTGTAGAAGGACAAGAGATTGGTGAGGCATGACCTACCTTTCGTGAACCCATGCTGCGAGTCATGAATTAAGCTGTGTTTCTCTAGCTGCTCCCGAATGTTCCTGGCTATTATGGACTCCAGCATCTTGCCTATAACCGATGTTGGTCTCGCTTTCGCCAGCAGGTACCCTCACGACGTGAGCAAGTGCTCACTATTGTCGATCTCTGGATACTGCCAGGACCTCGCACACCACACACCCCATCCCCCTTGCTCAAGGGGGGACAGTAACCACTCCTAGTCAACGGAAAGAATCCGGCCTGAGCGGAGCTCGAACCGCCGCCTGTTTGACCGTGAAGACTTGCAGCGCAACGCACTACCGACTAAGCTACCGGAGCGGTGTATGTATATATATATATATATATATATATATATATATATATATATATATATATATATATATATATATATATATGTGTGTGTGTGTGTGTGTGTGTGTGTGTGTGTGTGTGTGTGTGTGTGTGTGTTAAATATATAGAGACAGAATATATATATATATATATATAGATAGATCTATATATATATATAGATATATATAGATGTAGATATATATGTAGATATATATATATATATTTAGATATATATATATGTAGATATATATATATTTAGATATATATATATATATATATATATATATATATATATATATATATATATATATATATATATATATATATATATATATATATATATATATATATATATAGATATATATATATATATATATATATATATATATATATATATATATATATATATATATATGAAAAACCAGGCTAGGAAAAGATCACAATTTCCCTTATAATGATAACTTTTTTATGCTTTTTAATATTTGTCCTGTCTGTTTACAAATTCCATCATTTAGCAATTATTTACTTGTATTTCTTAGCTTTTGGAAATGCGTATCATCACTTTCTTTGCTAATATCCAGCCAGCCATCTTGTTTCTTTCTTTACTTATCAAGTCCTTCCATGCTCTCCGGGAATCAGCATCACCAGACCTTGGGAGCAGCAGCCCAGTGCCAACACCACGCCACTGGACCCCAGGCTGCCCAGCCCACTGCCAGTGCCGGGGATCTTCAGACCCGTCTCCAGCCTTAGGGAATGGAGGGCGGAGGGCTGCATTGGCGGTGGCGGCTATAGTAATGTGTCAACAGTATTTTTTTTCTGCCTCTAGGTGTGGTAGTCTTTCTTGGTGGTGGGTCCCGTCGGTCAGCCCCAGCCCTCTATGTTGCAGGCAAGGGTTTATAGTGGCGCCATCTTGCCTGGCTCACCATTTGATCCCCTCTTTTAGAGAGAGAATCTAGAGTCTGGGTTGACAGGCGTCCACCAGGACAGCATGTGGGTAGTGTTGGGCCACTCGGCGGTGACTGAAAAATACTGTCTGTGGTGGCGGGCGGGACCCAAACTCCCATCCTGCTGCCTCCTGGACACAGTGCCGGCACTGGTGGTCACTTTTTGTGCTATCTATTATTACTGTTATTGTTATTATTATTATTATTATTATTATTATTATTATTATTATTATATACCATTATATATATATATATATGAAATACCAGGCTAGAAAAGATCACGATTTCTTATAATGATTTTTTTATGCTTTTTATTTGTCCTGTTGTCCTGTGTTTTCAAATTTGTTCCATCATTTAGTAATTATTTACTTGTATTTCTTAGCTTTTGGAAATGCGTATCATCACTTTCTTTGCTAATATCCAGCCAGCCATCTTGTTTCTTTCTTTACTTATCAAGTCCTTCCTTGCTCTCCAGGAATCAGCATCACCAGACCTTGGGAGCAGCAGCAGCCCAGTGCCAACACCACGCCACTGGACCCCAGGCTGCCCAGCCCACTGCTAGTGCCGGGGATCTTCAGACCCGTCTCCAGCCTTAGGGAATGGAGGGCGGAGGGCTGCATTGGCGGTGGCGGCTATAGTAATGTGTCAACAGTATTTTTTTTCTGCCTCTAGTTGTGGTAGTCTTTTTTGGTGGTGGGTCCCGTCGGTCAGCCCCAGCCCTCTATGTTGCAGGCAAGGGTTTATAGTGGCGCCATCTTGCCTGGCTCACCATTTGATCCTCTCTTTTAGAGAGAGAATCTAGAGTCTGGGTTGACAGGCGTCCACCAGGACAGCATGTGGGTAGTGTTGGGCCACTCGGCGGTGACTGAAAAATACTGTCTGTTGTGGAGGGCGGGACCCAGACTCCCATCCTGCTGCCTCCTGGAGACAGTGCCGGCACTGGTGGTCACTTTTTGTGTTATCTATTATTACTGTTATTATTATTATTATTATTATTATTATTATTATTATTATTATTATTATTATTATTATTATTATTATTATTATTATTATTATCATCTTTTTTTATGTCCTAGCCTATTGCAGGGGCAGGCTTTGGTCAGTGGCCTGGTGGTGGGCCCGCGGTGTTTTCAGTGGCAGTGTTGTAATTCCTGGGGCTGGATAGAGATTCCCAAATATTTTCTGCATTGGCCTAAAAATGCCCCGAAGAGTGCTGGGCTTTCAAAAATTTCCCCCACCTGAGGATGTCTTCTAGACCCCCAAAATATCTGCCAAAATTACAGTCCTGAGTGGTGGTGGTGGTGTTGAAAGTGTTAATGACAGTGATGAGAAGCATTGTTAGGGGTGCTAGTGTGTAGTGATGAAGTGGTGGTATTGTCAGTTTGTGGTGGTGTTGAAAATTAGCCTCTTTTAAATGATGATGAATGATGAGTGGTGAACGGTGTAGCTGTACTGAAAATAAATAGCATGTGTGGTGTTGATTGTACCGGTGGTGATGAAAATTGGAGTTGATAGCCTTTGTGGTGGTGGTGATGGCAGTGGTGATGAAATATAGGCCTTTCTAGAGGTTCTGTGTTGATGGTGGAGGTACTCGTGTTGGTGGTGATGAAAATTGGTGTTGATAGCCGTGATGATCTGTATACCTAATGGTGTTTGAAATATGCATCTTTAGTGGTGTGGCGGTGTTGAAGGCAGTGGTGATGAAAAATTGGTTTCTATAGTGTTGGTGTGTGGTGGAGGTGAAACATGCCTCAACTCCACATGCAAGACTTAACACCATTTTCGTCCAATCCAAAAATTCATGTACTATATCTGTTTCAGATCATTTTTATTTTTATTTCTTTTTATTATTTCAACAGTAAATTAGAAAGCTCAAGGCAATGGAAAATAATGAAGAAAGACTGAGAAAAGATGGGAGAGAAAAGATAGCTGAATCTATCTGTCCCACTTACCTGCAAGGTTTACAACAGGGAATATAGTCTTCATTACACCCAGTCCTTCAGCTCTTAGGGACAGCTCCAGAGTCCAGTCGGGGTTTCTGTGGTACAGTGGTTAGCACACCTGGGAGCCCAGGTTCAATTCGGGTTCACCCCAGGAGTGGAAAAATGTGGGCGGCTTTTCCGATACCCTACGCCCCTGTCCACCCAACACTATAAACACTCGCCTGCGCCAGAACGGGCTGGGCCGACCATCAGGCCCCACCTGGAAGAAGCCTTGGGCCGACCATCAAGCCCCACCGGGAAGATGCCTACCGGCGCAATAGGCAACAACGTAAAAAAAAAAAAAAAAACAGTGAATGGGTACCAGATATGAATCGGGGGTTGTGTACCATCTCCTGGGATCTGTTCCCTTCTCCTATAATTCCTTCCCTCCTGTCTCTCTCTGGCATATGACCACAGATGTTGGGCCGACTAAACGAAACTTTCCAACTTTCCAGAGTCCAGTCTTAACAGATAAAGTCCCCTAAGTCTTGTTCATGTTTTTTTAGTGCTAGTAAGTGCCTGCTTACAGTGCCAAAGTGACCCTTTCTGTCCCTTCCTTTCCGAGATTATGGGAAGGTTGGAGAGAGAGAGAGAGAGAGAGAGAGAGAGAGAGAGAGAGAGAGAGAGAGAGAGAGAGAGAGAGAGAGAGAGAAGGGGAGGGTTCATTATCATAGCCATGTATCATTATGTATGTATATATGTATGTATGTATGTATGTTGTATGTATGTATGTATGTATTATTATGAGTTCTAGTGTGGTCAATATTACCATTTCCTTCTATTGATAAATTTGTATTTGTATTGCAGATTGAGTCAACAGGGAAGAAGGCAAGAAGGAAGAAGAAGAAGAAGAGGGGAGGAAGTGATATATTAAGAGGAATAATAAAAGAAGAACAAGAATTAGAACAGTAGTAATAGTATTTGCCTCTACACATTCTCTCTTTCCCGACATAGAGAAATGACTGATCATTCCTTATTTCTAATGTTTATCAATTAATACTCTTACATCAATTTCCAAGTCAGTCTTAATAGTACATACACTATGAACACATACATACATACATAGTGTTTCCTCCCTTCCTCCCAATCTTTTTATACTCCAGTTAGGTTCCTTCTTCTTCGTCTACTCAGTTCATTGTATTCCTTCCTTCCTGTTCTATTTCTTCCCTCTCTCCCTCTCCATTCCTTAATTCCTCATATATGCTTCCTTCCCATTCCATATTTCTATCTCTTCAGTCTTCCATTCATTAGGTTTTTATCCATTTTGCTTTCATCACACACACATATTTGAGGCATTTGGAGGGGAGGGGAAATAAAGGAAAGGCCCATTGTGTTCTAGTCTGCACTGGGAAAGGAAGGTCCGGCTATTTTATACATTACATGAATAAGAGAATATGCTGGGCGAAAAGCGACCTTGTGTTGCTACCAAGAGTCACTGCAGCTGCTTTCCCCTTGTAACATGTTTTGTTCCTCCTGGGATGTGTAGGATAGCCAGACTTTCCCTTCCCAGTACAAACTAGAAAAAAATAGGTCTGTTCCTTATGTCCCGCCTCCTCTGAAAGCCTCAAATATTCAGAGTTACAGATAACTGTACTTTACACATTAACCTTGTATATATATTTTTTTTTCATATTTGTTTAACTTCCTTATTTATCACTCAATTCTTTCTTCCTTCCTCCCTCCCTTTTATGCATTCTTTCCATTTACTTATACTACCCTTCCTTCTTCTCTCCAGTCATATATATATATATATATATATATATATATATATATATATATATATATATATATATATATATATAGAGAGAGAGAGAGAGAGAGAGAGAGAGAGAGAGGAGAGAAAGAGAGAGAGAGGAGAGAAAGAGAGAGAGAGGAGAGAAAGAGAGAGAGAGAGAGAAAGAGAGAGAGAGAGAGATTTATATGCTAGATTTGTTGATGGTGAAAATCAGACCACACAGACCCATGGTCCAGACTTGAGTGGTCTGTCTCAAATCCTAAGTGATTTTACATTAATCAGAAGACTCCAAAACGTTGCATTTCTACTCTAGTTGATATTAAGTTGAAGGAAGTGACGGTCGAGCTTATTTTTGAAGGAGTCAATCGTGCTACATGGACCACTGACGGTGGAAGCTTATTCCATTCTCGCACTACAACGTTGGTGAGAGAAAAATTGTGCAGTCTGAATTTACTTGTCTACATCTGAGTTTTACGCCATTGTTCCTCGTGCATGCAAAGTGTCATCGATCATAAAACAATGTTGATCTGTCTACATTCGTGAAACCATTAAGTATTTTAAAACATTCGATCAGTTTTCCTCGGAGGCGACGTTTCTCAAGAGAGAACATGTTAAGGGTAGAAAGCCTTTCTTCGCAGGATTTGCCTTTTTGTGCAAGGAAGGGATAATTTTCGTCTGCCCGACGCTGAACACCTTCTAATTTAGCAATATCCTTTGCATGGTGGGGAGACCAAAACTGTACCGCATATTCCAAGTGGGTCTGACTAAACTGTTGTAGAGCGAGTATTACATCTTTATTCTTGAATACAAAGTTTCTTTTAATGAAGCCCAACATTCTGTTCGCTTTATTTGCTGCATCGATACATTGCTGTGAGAATTTGAGGTTTGTGCGATTTTGACCCCCAAGTCTTTGACGCATTGAACGCTTTTGAGTTTAACACCCGCGCATTTCGTATTCGAACTTCTTATTCCTCGTTCCAACTTGAAGGACCTGGCACTTGTCTACGTTAAAGGGCATCTCCCATCTATCCGACCAAGCTGAAATTTTGTGCAAATCCTCTTGGAGGCTTTGCCTGTCTTCGTCAGTGAGAACCGAGTTGCCAATCTTTGTGTCGTCTGCAAATTTACTAATGCGGAGAGAGAGAGAGAGAGAGAGAGAGAGAGAGAGAGAGAGAGAGAGAGAGAGAGAGAGAGAGAGAGAGAGAGAGAGAGAGAGAGAGAGAGAGAGAGAGACGCTCCACATAGTGAGGCAACACACTCATTCTGTGTGTGTTGTCACAGGCCTGCAGTCACCAGCTCTAGACCTCGGGGGTGCAATGTCAAATCAAGGTCCCAAAACGGCTTACTCTGAATCTGAGGTGATGTGTTGAATCGAGCCCTATGTGTAAATACCAGAGAGGAATGGCTCACCAATCACCGGAACCAAGAGCCTCGGGGTCGCCTTGCTCAGCCATGGGGGCGAAAGCGGCATCCCTGACGCCTCGTGGTACCGGGAGGAGCGAAGGGGAGGAGCGGGAGGGTGGCGGTCCCTTCAGGAAAAGGCGCTGCCTAATTGACGATCCTTCAGCAGGATGAGGGCCTCGAGGCGTCGGCCTCCATGCAGGAGTTTCCAGCGTGCCCTTCCGGCATGGTAAAAGAAGAGCCCCAAAAACAGAAAAGCAATATCTCAACAAAAATCATCTTGCATCAAGAAACAAAAGGAGAAAATTGAAAAAAAGGTAAAACATTTAGAAACAAATCAACCATGACCAAACATGAAACAAAAAATAATCCAAAAATTGTAAAACCTTAAAATCGAAAAAGATAAAACAAAAATACAAACCAACTGACCAGAGAAAAAATCAAAAAAAGATAAAACAAAATACAAACCACTACCAGAGAAAATCCAAAAAAGATAAAATAAAAATACAAACCAACTCTACAGAGTAAAAATCAAAAAAAAGATAAATAAAAATAAACCTAACCAGAGCAAAAATCAAAAAAGATAAACAAAATAAACCAACTGAGAGCAAAATCCAAAAAAGATAAAACAAAAAAATACAAACCAACTCGACCAGAGCAAAAAAAAAAAAAAAAAAGGACAAAAAAAAATAGAAACCAACTCGACAGAGCAAAAAATAAAAAAAATAAAAAGACGATGAAGACGAAAAAGACGACGAAGAAGAAGAAGGCGACGAAGAAGACGACGTAGAAGACGACGAAGAAGAACAAGAAGACGACGAAGAAGTAGAAGAAGACGACAAAGAAGACGACGAAGACCAAGAAGACGACGAAGAAGACGAAGAAGAAGAAGACGACGAAGAAGACCAAAAAGACGACGAAGAAGACGAAGAAGAAGAAGACGAAGAAAAAAACGAAGAAGACGAAGAAGAAGACGACGAAGAAGACGAAGAAGAAGAAGACGACGAAGAAGACCAAGAAGACGACGAAGAGGACGAAGAAGAAGACGACGAAGAAAAAGACCAAGAAGACGACGAAGAAGACGACGAAGAAAAAGACGAAGAAGACGAAGAAGAAGACGACGAAGAAGACGAAGAAGACGACGTAGAAGAAGAATACGACGAAGAAGACGAAGAAGACGACGTATAAGACGACGAAGAAGAAGAAGACGACGAAGAAGACGAAGAAGACGACGAAGAAGACGACGAAGAAGAAGAAGACGACGAAGACGACGAAGAAGAAGAAGACGACGAAGACGACGACGAAGAAGACGAAGAAGATGACGAAGAAGACGACAAAGAAGACGAAGAAGACGACGAAGACGACGACGAAGAAGGCGAAGAAGAAAAAGACGAAGAAAAAGACGAAGAAGACGAAGAAGAAGACGTCGCCAACGACGAAGAAGACGAAGAAGAACCCGACGAAGAAGAAGACGAAGAAGAAGACGACGAAGAAGACGACGAAGAAGAAGACGACGAAGAAGAAGACGAAGAAGACAAAGAAGAAAACGAAGAAGACGACGACGAAGAAGACGACGAAAAAGAAGATGAAGAAGAAGACGAAGAAGACGACGAATAAGAAGAAGACGAAAAAGAAGACGAAGAAGACAAAGAAGAAACGACGAAGAAGACATTGAAGACAAAGAAAAAGACAAAAATATAAGAGAAGAAAAAAAAGATGACAAGGAATATGTAAAAGATGAAGAAGGTAGGATGCTGACCTTGGCTTAACTGTCTGGGTGGGATGCTGACCTTGGCTTAACTGTCTGGGTGGGATGCTGACCTTGGCTTAGCTGTCTGGGTTGGATGCTGACCTTGGCTTAACTGTCTGGGTGGGGTGCTGACCTTGGCTTAACTGTCTGGGTGGGATGCTGACCTTGGCTTAACTGTCTGGGTGGGATGCTGACCTTGGCTTAGCTGTCTGGGTTGGATGCTGACCATGGCTAAACTGTCTGGGTGGGATGCTGACCTTAACTTAACTGTCTGGGTGGGATGCTGACCTTGGCTTAACTGTCTGGGTGGGATGCTGACCTTGGATTAACTGTCTGGGTGGGATGCTGACCTTGGCTTAACTGTCTAGGTGGGATGCTGACCTGACTTAACTGTCTGGGTGGGATGCTTTGCTTACCTGTCTGGGTGGGATGCTGTCCTTGGCTTAACTGTCTGGGTGGGATGCTGACCTTAACTTAACTGTCTGGGTGGGATGCTGACCTTGGCTTAACTGTCTAGGTGGGATGCTGACCTTGGCTTAACTGCCTGGGTGGGATGCTGACCTTGACTTAACTGTCTGGGTGGGATGCTGACATTGGCTTAACTGTTCGGGTGGATGCTGACCTTGGCTTAACTGTTCGGGTGGGATGCTGACCTTGGCTTATCTGTCTGGGTGGATGCTGACCTGCTTTACTGTCTTGTGGGATGCTGACCTTGGCTTATCTGTCTGGGTTGGATGCTGTCCTTGGCTTAACTGTCTGGGTGGGATGCTGACCTTGGCTTAACTGTCTGGGGAGGATGCTGACCTTGGCTTATCTGTCTGGGTGGGATGCTGACCTTGGCTTAACTGTCTGGGTGGATGCTGACCTGGCTTAACTGTCTGGGTGGGATGATGACCTGGCTTAGCTGTCGGGTGGGATGCTGACCTTGACATAACTGTCTGGGTGGGATGCTGACCTTGGCTTAACTGTCTGGGTGGGATGCCGATTTTGAAGCAACTGTCTGGGTGGGATGCTGACCTGGCTTAACTGTTCGGGTGGGATGCTGACCTGCTTAACTGTATGGGTGTGATGCTGACCTTGGCTTAACGGTCTGGGGGCGATGCTGACCTGGCTTAACTGTCTGGGTGGGATGCTGACCTTGGCTTAAATGTCTGGGTGGGATGCCGACGTTGGCTTAACTGTATGGGTGGGATGCTGACCTTGGCTTAACTGTCTGGGTGGATGCCGACCTTGGCTTAACTGTCTGCTGGATGCTGACCTGGCTTAACTGTCTGGGTGGGATGCTGACCTTGGCTTAACCGTCTGGGTGATGCTGACCTGACTTAACTGTTGGGTGATGCTAAACTTGGCTTAGCTGTCAGGGTGGGATACTGACGGCTTAACTGTTCTGGGATGATGACCTTGGCTTAACTGTTCGCTGGATGCTGACCTTGGCTTAACTGTCTGGGTGGGTTTCTGACCTTGGCTTAACTGTCTGGGTGGGATGCTGACCTGACTTAACTGCTTGGGTGGGATGCAAAACTTGGCTTAGCTGTCAGGGTGGGATACTGACCTTGGCTAAATTGTCTGGTGGATGCTGATTCAGGCTTAACTGTTTGGGTGATGCTGACCTTGGCTTAACTGTCTGGGTGGGATGCTGTTTGGCTCAATTGTCTGGGTGGGATGTTGATTTGCTTATATGTCTGGGTGGATGCTGCTTCTGCTCACCTGTCTGGTTTGATGCGCTTGATGCGGTGGCGTGAGGGACAGTAGGAGGCGGTGGCGTCGTGACAGATAGGAGGAGGTGGTGGCGGGGTGATTGCGAGGGACAGGAGAATGCAATGGGAGGGTTGGCGCGAGGGACAGGAGGAGGCGGTTATGGGGGTGATGTCTGAAGGAGAGGAGGAGGAGGTGGCGGGGTGGCGTGCGTGGGAAATGAGGAGGCTGTGGCGGGGATAATGTTTGAGGAAAGGAGTAGTAGGTGGCAGGGTGGCGTGCGAGGAAAGGAGGAGGCGGCGGCGGGGTGGCGTGCGAAGGAAAGGAGGAGGCGGTGGCAGGGGTGACGTGCAAGAGAGACAGGAGGGCTGGTGGCGGAGGTGGCGTGCGAGTGACAGGAGGAGGCGGGGGCGGGGGTGGCGTGCGAGGTACAGTAGGAGGCGGTTGCGGGGGTGGCGTGCGAGGGAAATGATGAGGCTGGGGCGAAGGTGGCGTGGAATGGACTGGAGGAGGCGGTGGCAGGGGAGTTTGCTGTCTGAGGGACAGGAAGAAGCGGTGACGGGGTGGCGTGCGAAGGACAGGAGGAGGCGGTGGCTGGGGCGGCGTGCGAGGGACAGGAGGAGGCAGTGGCGGGAGTGGCGTACGAATGGTTGAAGGAGGCGGTGGCGGGGTTGGCGTGCGAAGGACAGGAGGAGGCGATGGCGGTGGTGGCATGCGAAGGACAATAGAGGGCGGTGGCGGGGTTGGCGTGCGAAGGACAGGAGGAGGCGGCGGCGGTGGTGGCGTGCAAGGAACAGGAGGAGGCGGTGGCGGGGTTGACGTGCGACGGACAGGAGGAAGCGCAGGCGGTGGTGGCCTGCGAAGGACAAGGAGGCGGTGGCGGGGTCGGCGTGCGACAGACAGGAGGAGGCGGCGGCGGTGGTGTGCGAAGGGACAATAGGAGGCGGTGGCGCGGTCGGCGTTCGAGAGACAGGAGGAGGCGGCGGCGGTGGTGGCATGCGAAGGACAATAGGAGGCGGTGGCGGGGTTGGCGTGCGAGGGACAGGAGGAGGCGGTGGCGGGGGTGGAGTGCGAGGGACCATATGAGGCGATGGCGGGGGTAGCGTGGGCGGGCCAGGAGGAGGCGGTGGCGGGGGTGGCGTTCGAAAGACAGGAGGAGGCGGTGGGGTGGGTGGCGTTCGAAAGACAGGAGGAGGCGGTGGCGGGGATAACGTTCAAAGGAAAGGAGTTGGCGGTGGCATGGGTGGCGTGCGAGCGAAAAGAGGAGGCGGCGGCGGGTTGTGTCGTGCTAGGGAAAGGAGGAGGCGGTGGCGGGGGTGTCGTGCGAGGGACAGGAGGAGGCGGTGGCGGGGTTGGCGTGCGAGGGACAGGAGGAGGCGGCCACGTGGGTGGCGTTCGAAAGACAGGAGGAGGCGGCGGCGGGGGTGGAGTGCGTGAGACAGGAGGAGACGGTGGCGGGGGGCATGAGGGACATGAGGAGGCATTGGCAGGGGATGGCGTGATAGACAGGAGGAGGCGGTGGCGTGTAGGGAGTGCGAGGGGCAGGAGGAGGCGGTGGCATGGGTGGCGTGCGAGGGACAGGAGGAGACTGTGGCGGGGTTGGGGTGTAAGGAAAGGAGGAGGCGGTGGCGGGGTGGCGTGCGAGGGAGAGAGAAGGAGACGGAGGCGGGGCTGGCGTGGGAGGGACGGGAAGAGGCGGTGGCATGGGTGGCGTGCGAGCGACAGGAGGAGGCGGTGGCGTAGGTGTCGTGCGAGCGACAAGAGGAGGCGGTGGCGTGGGTGGCGAACGAGGGACAGGAGGACTCGGTGGCGTGGGTGGCGTTCGAGGGACAGGAGGAGGCGGTGGCAGGGTGTCGTGCGAGGGAGAGGAGGAGGCGGTGGCGGGTGGCGTTTGAGACAGGAAGAGGCGGTGGCGTAGGTGGCGGGTGGCGTGAGACAGGAGGAGGCGGTGACTGGGGTGTCGTGCAAGGGACTGGATGAGGAGGCGTGGCTTGGGTGGCGTGCGAGGGACAAGAGGAGGCGGTGGAAGGGGTGGCGTGCGAGGGACAGGAGGAGGCGATGGCTTGGTGGCGTGCTAGGGACAGAAGGAGGCGGTGGCGGGGTGGCGTGCAAGGGACAGGGGGAGGCGGTGGCGGCGTTCGATGACTGGAGGTGGTGGTGGCGGGGTGGCGTGCGATGGACAGGAGGAGGCGGTGGCGGGGTTGTGTGCGATAGATTGGAGGTGGTGGTGGCAGGGTGGCCGTGCGAGGGACAGGAGGAGGCGGTGGCGGGGTGGGAGTGTGCAAGGGACTAGGGAGGAGATGGCGGGAGTGGCGCAATGGACTGGAGGAGGTGGTGGCTTGGGTGGCGTTCGATGGACAGAAGGAGGCGGTGGCGGGGGTGGTGCAAGGGACAGTAGGAGGTGGTGGCGGCGTTCGATAGATTGGAGGTGGTGGTGGCGGGGTGGCGTGCGATGGACAGGAGATTGCAATGGCAGGGTTGGCGTGCGATGGACTGGAGGAGGCGGTTATGGGGTGATGTGCGAGGGAGAGAGGAGGAGATGGCGGGGTGGCGTGAGGGAAATGAGGAGGCGGTGGCGGGGATAACGTTTGAGGGAAAGGAGGAGGCAGCGGCGGGGGTGTCGTGCAAGAGAAACGAGGAGGCTGCGGCGGGGGTGTCGTGTGAGGATAAGGAGGAGGCGGCGGGGGGGGTGTCGTGCGAGGGAAACGAGGAGGCGGCGGCGGGGGTGTCGTGTGAGGGAAAGGAGGAGGTGGCGGTGGGGTGCCGTGCAAGGGAAACGAGGAGGCGGCGGTGGGGTGTCGTGCGAGGGAAAGGAGGAGGCTGCGCGGTGGCGTGGAATGGACTGGAGGAGGCGGTGGCGGGGGTGCCTGACGAAGGACAGGAAGAAGCGATGACGGGGTTGCGCGAAGGACAGGAGGAGGCGGTGTCGGGAGTGGCGTGCGAGGGATAGGAGGAGGCGGTGGAGTGGGTTGCGTACGAATGACTGAAGGAGGCGGTGGCGCGGTCGGCGTGCGAGAGACAGGAGGAGGCGGCGGAGGTGGTGGCATGCGAAGGAAAATAGGAGGCGGTGGCGGTGCTAACGTGCGAGGGACTGGAGGAGGCGTTGGCGGGGGTGGCGTGTGAAGAACCATATGAGGCGGTGGCGGGGTTAGCGTGCGAGGGAGAGGAGGAGGCGGTGGCTGGGTGGCGGAGGGTGGACAGGAGGAGGCGGTGGCAGGGTGGCGTGCGAATGACAGGAGGAGGCGGTGGCGCGGGTGACTTCGAAGGACAGGAGGAGGCGATGGCGGGGTGTCGTTAGATGGACAGGAGGATGCGGTGGCGGGGTGTCGTGCGAGGGACATTAGGAGGCGGTGGCGGGGATGGCGTTCGAAGGATAGAAGGAGGCGGTGTCCTGATTGGCGTGCGAAGGACAGGGGAGGTGGTGGCGGGGGTGTGGCGTGCGAGGGACAGGAGGAGGCGGTGGCGGGGTTGTCGTGCGAGGGACAGGAGGAGGCGGTGGCGGGGGTGGCGTGCGAGGGACAGGAGGAGGCGATGGAGCGGATGGCGTGCGAGCGAGACTAGGAGGCGGCGGCGGGGATTGTTGCAAGGGAAACGAGGAGGCGGTGGTGTGGGTGGCGTTCGAGGGACAGGAGAGGCGGTGGCGTGGATGGCGTGCGAGGACAGGAGGAGGTGGCGGAGGTGTCGTGCGAGGGACAGGGGAAGGCGGTGGGGGGGGGGTCGTGCGAAGGACAGGAGGAGGCGTCGGCGGGGTTGGCGTGCAAGGGACAGGAGTAGGCGGTGGCATGGTTGTCGTGCGAGGGACAGGACGAGGCGGTGGCGGGGGTGGCGTGCGAAGGATAGGACGATGCGGTGGCGGGTGTGGCGTGATAAGGACAGGAGGAGGCGGTGGCGGTGTTCGATAGACAGGAGGAGGAGGTGGTGGGGTGGCGTGCGAAGGACGGTAGGAGGGGGTGACGGGGATGGCGTGCGAAGGACAGGAGGAGGCGGTCGCGGGGTGGCGTGCGAGGGACAGTAGGAGGCGGTGGCGATGTTCGATAGGACAGGAGGAGGTGGCAGGGTGTCGTGCGAGGGACAGGAGGAGGCAATGGCGGGCTGGCGTGCGAGGGACTGGAGGAGGGTGGCTACGGGGGTGACGTTCGAGGGACAGTAGGAGGCGGTGGCGGGGTGTCGTTCGAAAGACAGGAGAAGGCGGTGGCATGGGTGGCGTGCTAGGGACAGGAGGAGCGGTGGCGTGGGTGTCGTGCGAGGGAAAGGGGAAGAGGAGGTGGCAGGGGTGTCGTGCGAGGGAAAGGATGAGGCTGTGGCGGGGTGGCGAGCGAGGGACAGAGGAGGCTGTGGCGGGGTGTCGTGCGAGGGACAGGAGGAGGCGGTGGCGGGGTGGCGTGAGAGGGAAAAGGAGGAGGCGGCGGCGAGGGCGGCGTGCAATGGACAGGATGAGGCGTTGGCGGTGCGAAGGACAGCGTGCGTGAGGCGGCGGGGTGCGAAGGACAGAAGGAGGTGGTGGCGGGGGTGACGTGCGAGGGAAAGGAGGAGGCTGTGGCGGGGGTGGCGTGAAGGACTGAAGGAGGCGGTGGTGCGGTCGGCGTGCGAGAGACAGGAGGAGGCGGTGGCGGGGCTGGCGTGCGACGGACAAGAGGACGCGGTGGCGGGGTTGACGTGTGAGGGATAGGAGGAGGTGGCGGTGGGTGGCTGAGGAACAGGAGGAGGCAGAGGCGGGGGTGGAGCCTGAGAGACAGGAGGAGGCGGTGGCGGGGGTGACGTGCGAGGGACTCGAGGAGCTGGCGGGGATGGCGTGAAGTACAGGAGGAGGCAATGGCAGGGGGGTGTGGGGGTGAAGTGCGAGGGACAGGAAGAGGCAGTGGCGGGGGTGGCGTGCGAGGGACAGGAGGAGGCGGTGGCGGGGTGACGTGAGGGACAGGAGGAGGCGGTGCCGGGGTTGGCGTGCGAGGGACAGGATGAGGCGGATGCAGGGTCGCGTTCGAAGGACAGGAGGAGGCGGTGCAGGGTGGAGGCAAGGGACAGGAGGAGGCGGTGGCGGGGGTGGCGTGCGAAGGACAGGAGGAGGCGGTGGCGGGGGTGTCGTGCGAGGGACAGGAGGAGGCGGTGGCGGGGGTGACGTGCGAGGGACAGGAGGAGGCGGTGGCGGGGGTGATGTGCGAGGGACAGGAGGAGGCGGTGGCGGGGGTGACGTGCGAGGGACAGGAGGAGGCGGTGGCGGGGGCGGCGTGCGAGGGACAGGAGGAGGCGGTGGCGGGGGCGGCGTGCGAGGGACAGGAGGAGGTGTTGGCGGGGGCGGCATGCTAGGGACAGGAGGAGGCGGTGGCGGGTGCGGCGTGCGAGGGACAGGAGGAGGCGGTGGCGGAAGTGGCGTGCGTAGGACGCCACAACCACTACTGCTACTACTACTACTACTACTACTACTACTACTACTACTACTACTACTTCTACACCTACCACCACCACCACTACTACTACTACTATTACAACTACTACTACTACTACTACTACTACTTCTACACCTACCACAACCACCACTACTACTACTACTACTGCTATTACTACTTTTTTTTTTACTACTACATAAATGATACCTCCACAATGTTTATTTTCCCGACACATAATCATGGAGGGCTCCATAGTTTGGAGGTCATTAGCCCCAAGTCTGTTCGCTAATGACTGTGGCATCCAACCATATCGCTAATACTACCTGACACTAAATCACCTATCATCTATTACGTCTAGGTCCCCCTTTCCTTCCCTACTCAAGTCACTCCCGACCCACCCTAATGTCACTCTCCACCACTGCGGCTTCATAGTCCATATTGGAGATGTTGGTGGCTTTTGGGCCAGAGTGTCTGGTGCCCCTGAGACATAGGATGGCCGACCTGAGCAGGGAGAACGAGAGGCGACACCTCATCCAGGCGACAACGTGGCTCCTTGGCTGATGCTTTTTTTCTGAGATTAGTTCCGCGAGGCGTGCGTAGAAGCATTGGGCCCTGGGACCCATCCCGCCGGATGTGGTGAAGACGAGGGGGGTGAAGCTGCCCTGATCAACATGTTGGATTCTTTCACCGTATGCCCTTGTCTTCTCCTGCTCGTTCTTGTGGTGGGCGGCTTGCAGGGGCAGCTCGCGGTGACAGGAAGCCATCGGGTCGAATATGCGGATGTCCAATGGTGTTCCGCAGGTCACCAGCTGCATTGCCAAAGTTGGCGCTGCTCAGTAAGCTTCGCCATCCCCGTGCATCAAGTCATGAGGGCCCCGCGCTGCCACGAGTCTGGAGGGCCTTCTTCCACACCATCTCTCCTGTTATCCTTTCGTATATAACTGGATTCGGTGGTTGGTGACATCCTGCCAGTCTCAGTCCCTTCAGGTCACTCGGTGGAGGATGTTTTTCCTTGAGTTGATTGATCGTGTCCCTGGTGAGTGGAAGCACACCCCGTGTGGAATTTTCTGACAAGGCTCGTGTTGCAGACGCAACATTGCCTTGTCGCATTTTGTCTGCAAACTTCCGGGCCCTGTCTTCTGTCTACTATTACTACTACTACTACTACTACTACTACTACTTCTACACCTACCACAACCACCACTACTACTACTACTATTACTACTACTACTACTACTACTACTACTACTACTACTACTACTACTACCTCTACTACCACCACAACCACTACTGCTACTACTACTACTACTACTACTACTACTACTACTACTACTACTACTACTATTACTACTACTACTACTACTACTTCTACCTCTACTGCCACCACAACCACTACTGCTACTACTACTACTACTACTACTACTACTACTACCCAACTCTGTTCGCTAATGACTGTGGCATCCAACCACATCGCTAATACTACCTGACACTAAATCACCTATCATCTATTACGTCTAGATCCCCCTTTCCTTCCCTACTCAAGTCACTCCCGACCCACCCTAATGTCACTCTCCACCACTGTGGCTTCATAGTCCATATTGGAGATGTTGGTGGCTTTTGGGCCAGAGTGTCTGGTGCCCCTGAGACATAGGATGGATGCTTCTTTTCTGAGATTAGTTCCGCGAGGCGTGCGTAGAAGCATTGGGCCCTGGGACCCATCCCGCCGGATGTGGTGAAGACGAGGGGGTTGAAGCTGCCCTGATCCACATGTTGGATTCTTTCACCGTATGCCCTTGTCTTCTCCTGCTCGTTCCTGTGGTGGGCGGCTTGCAGGGGCAGCTCAGGGTGACAGGCAGCCATTGGGTCGAATACGCGGATGTCCATGAACGCCCGCTGTCCCCGCACCAAGAATCCGCGGGCACTTACATCAACCCGTGCCTCCTGTGAGGTATTGGCTGTCCTGTACCGAAGGTGTTCACCGTCCAGGGGAAGCAGTGCCGGCTCGGTAGTGACGTCTTGGCATACCTCCCCGAGCATGCTGGCTGTCAGATCCCTCACTTCATCGTGTCGAATACAGACGAAGCCTCCTTTTTTACATGTCATGGTGTGGGTGACATCATTTGGTGATCCACATGCACAGAGATCAGGCAGTCCCTCAATCGGCCAGCCATCTCTCAGAGCAATGGCGTCGACAATTCTTGTTTGTTGAGGCTGAGCCCTTTGCTCTGATTGGAAATGACGTTAGCCAGTTAGAGGCGCCTGCCTCCTGTGCTGTGTGTATTTTTCTACCCATTTATGTGGACAGGTGGTGTGTAAGACGGTCCAGCTCGTCTTTTTGGGCCTGTTGCCTTTCTTCTACTTCTACTACTACTACTACTTCTACTACTACTACTACACTTACCACCACCACTACTACTACAACTATTACTACTACTACTACATAAATGATACCTCCACCCATTTTTATTTTCCCGACACATAATCATGGAGGGCTCCATAGTTTGGAGGTCATTAGCCCCAAGTCTGTTCGCTAATGACTGTGGCATCCAACCATATCGCTAATACTACCTGACACTAAATCACCTATCATCTATTACGTCTAGGTCCCCCTTTCCTTCCCTACTCAAGTCACTCCCGACCCACCCTAATGTCACTCTCCACCACTGCGGCTTCATAGTCCATATTGGAGATGTTGGTGGCTTTTGGGCCAGAGTGTCTGGTGCCCCTGAGACATAGGATGGCCGACCTGAGCAGGGAGAACGAGAGGCGACACCTCATCCAGGCGACAACGTGGCTCCTTGGCTGATGCTTCTTTTCTGAGATTAGTTCCGCGAGGCGTGCGTAGAAGCATTACTACTACTATTACCACTACTATTACTACTACTACTACTGCTACCACCACAACCACTACTACTACTACTATTACTACTACTACTACTACTACTACTACTACCACTACAACCACTACCACTACTACTACTGTTACTACAACCACCACTACATCTAAACCGTCAATAACAATGAAAACCTATCTTCAGCATGACATTCGAACTCTCACCTCCGTATAGAAGAAACACAATGTCATATTCTTCAACGTATAAAAAAAAATAAAGTGCTGTCGTTAATTAAATCCAAGACCAGCGACCAGTGTCTCCCTTAGCCTTCACTGCCCCCCGTTACCCCCCCCCCCCCCCGTCAACTACAGATACTCCCACGGGCTCCAGGACGCTAATTAGAACATACAAGTCTGGGCAGCAGCTCTTGGGCGGGGAGGCCATTGCGGTGCCTGGCATGGAGAAGGATGGGGGAATAATGTAGATGAAAGCAATTAAGAATAAGAAATGGCTGGCTATCGTAGTGGCTAGCTGGCTGTGTGGTTAGGTTGGTGGGTGGGTGGTTGAGTAGCTGCTTGGGTTGGGGGTATGGTTGGCTGGCTAACTGGTAGGCTGATTGGCAGAGTGATTGACTGACTGCCTGGATGATTGAGTGGCTGACTGTTCGGTTGAGTAGTTGGCGTATTAACGATATTGCAGGCTGACTAATTGTTAGACTGATTGGTAGAGTGACACACACTCTCTCTCTCTCTCTCTCTCTCTCTCTCTCTCTCTCTCGACCAACTTTTTCACTTCCAAATATTTTCTTTATCTCGTTTTTCTTCTTCCTTCGTCTTGTTCCTCCGCCTTCTCCTGCTTCTTATTTCCTCTTCTTCTTTTCATCATTTTTACTTCATTTACTTATCCCTCCTCCCTCCACCTTCCTCCTCCTCCTCCTCTTCCTTTTCCTCCATTACATGCAATAATACTAAAGAATAAACTCTCGTATTTCAGAATTAAAACGCCACTTCGAATTCCTTGTGTCATGTAAAGAAGATGTAGATGAGAGAGAGAGAGAGAGAGAGAGAGAGAGAGAGAGAGAGAGAGAGAGAGAGAGAGAGAGAGAGAGAGAGAGAGAGAGAGAGAGAGAGAGAGAGAGAGAGAGAGAGAGAGAGAGAGAGAGAGAGAGAGCAATCAGGAGAGGAATCCTGCTAAATCGTGTGACAGAGACAGTATCATCGAGGAGGTGCCAACAGCCTCTCTCTCTCTTTGTAGTGACCCAAAACTTCTCGGATTGGAGTTGTAATGCGTCCCCTAAGCCGACCTTTGTAGTGACCCAAAACCTCTCGGATTGGACTTGTAATACGGCCCCTAAACCGACCTTTGTAGTGACCCAAAACTTCTCGGATTGGACTTGTAATGCGTCCCCTAAACCGACCTTTGTAGTGACCCAAAACCTCTCGGATTGGACTTGTAATACGTCCCCTAAACCGATCTTTGTAGTGACCCAAAACTTCTTGGATTGGACTTGTAATGCGTCCCCTAAACCGACCTTTGTAGTGACCCAAAACTTCTCGGATTGGACTTGTAATACGGCCCCTAAACCGACCTTTGTAGTGACCCGAAGCTTCTCGGATTAGACTTGTAATGCGGCCCCTAAACCGACCTTTGTAGTGACCCGAAACCTCTCGGATTGGACTTGTAATACGGCCCCTAAACCGACCTTTGTAGTGACCCAAAACTTCTCGGATTGGACTTGTAATGCGGCCCCTTAACCGACCTTTGTAGTGACCCGAAACTTCTCGGATTGGACTTGTAATACGGCCCCTAAGCCGACCTTTGTAGTGACCGAAAACTTCTCGGATTGCACTTGTAATGCGGTCCCTTAACCGACCTTTGTAGTGACCCGAAACTTCTCGGATTGGACTTGTAATGCGTCCCCTAAGCCGACCTTTGTAGTGACCCAAAACTTATCGGATTGGACTTGTAATACGGCCCCTAAACAGACCTTTGTAGTGACCCAAAACTTCTTGGATTGGACTTGTAATGCGTCCCCTAAGCCGACCTTTGTAGTGACCCAAAACTTCTCGGAATGGACTTGTAATACGGCCCCTAAACCGACCTTTGTAGTGACCCGAAACTTCTCGGATTAGACTTGTAATGCGGCCCCTAAACCGACCTTTGTAGTGACCCGAAACCTCTCGGATTGGACTTGTAATACGGCCCCTAAACCGACCTTTGTAGTGACCCAAAACTTCTCGGATTGGACTTGTAATGCGGCCCCTATACCGACCTTTGTAGTGACCCCAAACTTCTCGGATTGGACTTGTAATGCGGCCCCTAAACCGACCTTTGTAGTGACCCAAAACTTCTCGGATTGGACTTGTAATACGGCCCCTAAACCGACCTTTGTAGTGACCCGAAACTTCTCGGATTGGACTTGTAATGCGGCCCCTAAACCGACCTTTGTAGTGACCCGAAACTTCTAGGATTGGACTTTTAATGCGGCCCCTAGACCGACCTTTGTAGTGACCCGAAACTTCTCGGATTGGACTTGTAATGCGGGCCCTAAACCGACCTTTATAGTGACCCGAAACTTCTCGGATTGGACTTTTAATGCGGCCCCTAAACCGACCTTTGTAGTGACCCGAAACTTCTCGGATTGGAGTTGTAATGCGTTCCCCAAACCGACCTTTGTAGTGACCCGAAACTTCTCGGATTGGACTTGTAATGCGGCCCCTAAACCGACCTTTGTAGTGACCCGAAACTTCTCAGATTGGACTTGTAATGCGGCCCCTAAACCGACCTTTGTAGTGACCCGAAACTTCTCGGATTGGACTTGTAATGCGGCCCCTAGACCGACCTTTGTAGTGACCCGAAACTTCTCGGATTGGACTTGTAATGCGGCCCCTAAACCTTTGTAGTGACCCGAAACTTCTCGGATTGGACTTGTAATGCGGCCCCTAAACCGACCTTTGTAGTGACCCGAAACTTCTCGGATTGGACTTGTAATGCGGCCCCTTAACCGACCTTTGTAGTGACCCGAAACTTCTCGGATTGGACTTGTAATGTGGCCCCTAAACCGACCTTTGTAGTGACCCGAAACTTCTCGGATTGGACTTGTAATGCGGCCCCTTAACCGACCTTTGTAGTGACCCGAAACTTTTAGGATTGGACTTGTAATGCGGCCCCTAAACCGACCTTTGTAGTGACCCGAAACTTCTCGGATTGGACTTGTAATGCGGCCCCTAAACCGACCTTTGTAGTGACCCGAAACTTCTCGGATTGGACTTGTAATGCGGCCCCTAAACCGGCCTTTGTAGTGACCCAAAACTTCTCGGATTGGACTTGTAATGCGGCCCCTAATCCGACCTTTGTAGTGACCCGAAACTTCTCGGATTGGACTTGTAATGCGGCCCCTAAACTGACCTTTGTAGTGACCCGAAACTTCTCGGATTGGACTTGTAATGCGGCCCTTAAACCGACCTTTGTAGTGACCCGAAACTTCTCGGATTGGACTTGTAATGCGGCCCAAAGAGAGAAGAAAATTACCACTCGTTTGTTTTACTTATATACGAGAAATAATATTCGTCTGGTGGTGAATGTCGTTAGTTTGTGTGTTTTTTGTTATTCTTTTTTAGACATACACGAGTTTGTTTTGATTTGTTTGATCTATTAAGAGAATAAATACTATAGTTCGTTTTATTTTGTTTACTTACGAATGAGAAATAATATTCTTCTAGTGGTGAGTGTCGGTAGTTTGTGCTGTCATTGTCATTGTTATTCCTTTTTTTTTTTTTTTTTGGTTTATAAAGAGAAGAAATATTCGAGTGTTCTCTTTTTTCACTTTTAAAGGAGAAACTTGTCTGTCTGGTGGTGAATGTTATTACTCTGTGTTGTTATTGTTATTTAATTTTAGATATACACGAGGGTTTGATTTTTCTTTCTGCTTCATATATAAAGATAAGAAAAATATTAGTTATGTTTCTTTAATTTTACATATAAACAAGAAATTATATTCGTCTCGTGGTGCACATTGATGGTGTGTGTTTTTATTGTTATTCTTTGTTAAATATGCACGAGGTTTTGTTTTATTCTGTTTGGTTTATACAGAAAAGAAATTCGAGTGTTTTTTCTTCACTTTAAAGGAGAAACTCGTCTGTCTGGCGGGTGAATGTTGTTACTCTGGGTTGTTATTGTTATTCCTTTTTAGAAATACACGAGTTTGTTTTTCGGTTTGATTTATAAAGAAAAGAAATATTCGATTTTTTCTCTTTCCTTATAAGCGAGAAACGATCGTGTGCGGTGTATGTCGTTAGTCTGTATGATTGTTGTCCCTATTTAGATATACACGAGTCATGAATTTTTGCCTGTTTGATGTATAACTTAGAGAAATATCCAAGTTTTTTTTTTACTTTTTGTAGTATTATCGACCCCCTTAAAGAACTATACGAATTTCTTTAGATTTTCGATTTTTAAAGATGAGAAATACTGGAGTTTTTTTTTTCTTCCGTTTGGCAGATCTTTTTGACAAATGTTTCTCCGTTGGCTTGGTTCCTTTCATTCATTTTCCGTGCGGCCGAGACTCAGACGGAAGGTAAGATATTATTATACAGCTAAGGAGAGGAGTAGAAAGGCGCGTGCGTGCGTGTGTGTGTTTTCTTAAGCTCCGCCTCGGTGAATCTATGAATAAAACGAATTTGGAGACGAACGAAAGACTGACTCGCTTCTCTTCTCTTTTCGTTTCGTTTCGTCTCGTCCAATCTTTAAAGAAACTGGGAAGAGAAGAAAACGGGGAAAAGAAAATTGAAAAAAACGGAAATAAAAAAATATGGAAAAGAGAAGAAAAAAAAAACAGGAAAAAACAGGGAAGTGAAAAAAAATGGGAAATGAAAAAAAAAACACAGGGAAAAGAAAAAAAATGGGAAAGGAGAACAAAACAGGGAAAATAAAAAAAATAGGGAGAGCAGAAAAAACGGAAAAGAAAAACATGAAAAAAACAGGGAAAGGAGAAAAAACATGGAAAAGACAAACACAGGGAAAAAAACAGGGAAAAGAAAAAAAAAACACGTAAAAACAGGGAAAGGAGAAAAAAACAGGGAAAAGAAAAACACAGGGAAAAACAGGGAAAGGAAAAAAAAAACAGGGAAAAACAGGGAAAGGAGAAAAAAACAGGGAAAAGAAAAAAACACGGAAAAACAGGGAGAGGAGAAAAAAAACAGGGAAAAGAAAAAAACACTGAAAAAAACAAGGAAAGGAAAAACACAGGGAAAAACAAGGATAGGAAAAAAAACAGGAAAAAAAAAAAACACGGAAAAACAGGGAATGGAGAAAAAACAGGGAACAGAAAAAAACACGGAAAAACAGTGAAAGGAGAAAAAAAACAGGGAAAAGAAAAACACAGAGAAAAACAAGGATAGGAGAAAAAACAAGGAAAATAGAAACAAAAGAACAGGGAAAGGAAGGAGAAAAAAACAGGGAAAATATAAACACAGGGAAAAGAACAAATCGGGGAAAATAAAACAAACAGGAAAAAGCAAAAAAGGGAAAAAAAATTGAAAAGAAAAAAATGGAAAAAAAAAACCCACATTCGATTCTGATGACTCAAGGAATTTATTTTTTCTTCTCAGTTTGAGAATTTCTTAGAAACGTGAAGTATTTTTTTAAGGTCGAGTTTTTGTGTTATTTTTTTGTTACTGAAAGCTAGTCCAATTTTTCTTTTGTTATTGTTAAGCTTGTTAGTCGTGAAAGGTAGGTAAATTTTTTTATTCTAATTCATTCACTTCGTCTTACCTTGACTTTTATCTTTTATCTTTTATTTTATCTTTTATATCTCATTCCTTTCGTAACCTCTTTTATACTTTCTTTGCTTCTTATCTTTTTTCTTTACAAATTTTTACACCCTTTCCGTAAGTTCATCTAAGTTCTGTGCATCTTACCTTTCAGTTCCTCTATTTTTCCACTCCTTTCGCAATTTTCTTTGATAATTTCTTTTTTTCCCACTTTCGTAACCTGATCTAGTTAACTTGCTCCATCTAATCATTCATAGCTTTATTATCTTTTGACACACCATTCGTACCTTTTTTTCTCCTAATTTCTTTCGACATTATTGGTTTTTGGGGTCCTTTTTTTTTCCCTTTCTTGGGGTCCTTTTTGGGTACCTTTCGGGTCCTGGCTTTGGCGGTAGTGGGTCTGTTATTAATTTGATGATGGTGATGATGATGATGAAGAAGAGAAGGAGGAGGAGGAGGAAGAGGATGAGGAAGAGGAAGAATACGAATAGAAGGAAGATGATGAGGAAGAGGAAGAAGAAGAGAAAGAAAATGAGAGAAAATAAGGAAAAGAATAAGAATAAGAATAAAAGGCAGAAAAGGAAGAAGAATAGAAAGAAGAAAAGAAAGAAGAAGAGAAAGAAAAAGAGAAAGAAAAAGAGAAAGAAAAAGAGAAAGAAGAAGAGAAATAAGAATTAGAAAGGAGAAGAGGAGGAAGAAGAGAAAGAAGAAGAGAAAGAAGAAGATAAAGGAGAAGAGAAAGGAGAAGAGAAAGGAGAAGAGAAAGGAGATGAGAAAAGAGAAGAGGAAGGAGAAGAGAAAGGAGAAGAGGAAGAAGAAGAGAAAGAAGAAGAGAAAGAAGAAAAGAAAGAAGAAGAGAAAAAAGAAGAGAAAGGGGAAGAGGAAGAAGAAGAGAGGAAGAAGAAGAGAGAAAGAAGAAGAGAAAGAAGAAAAGAAAGAAGAAGAGAAAGGAGAAGAGGAAGGAGAAGAGAAAGGAGAAGAGAAAGGAGAAGAAGAAGAGGAGAAAGAAGAAGAGAAAGGAGAAGAGAAAGGAAAAGAGGAAGGAGAAGAGAAAGGAGAAGAGAAAGGAGAGAAAGAAGAAGAGAAAGGAGAAGAGAAAGGAGAAGAGAAAGGAGAAGAGAAAGAAGAGAAAGAAGAAGAGAAAGAAGAAGAGAAAGGAGAAGAGAAAGGAGAAGAGAAAGGAGAAGAGAAAGGAGAAGAGAAAGGAGAAGAGAAAGGAGAAGAGAAAGGAGAAGAGAAAGAAGAGAAAGAAGAAGAAAAAGAAGAAGAGAAAGGAGAAGAGAAAGGAGAAGAGAAAGGAGAAGAGAAAGGAGAAGAGGAAAAAGAAGAGAAAGGAGAAGAGAAAGGAGAAGAGAAAGGAGAAGAGGAAGGAGAGAAAGAATAAGAGAAAGGAGAAGAGAAGGGAGAAGAGAAAGGAGAAGAGGAAGGAGAAGAGAAAGGAGAAGAGAAAGGAGAAGAGAATGGAGAAGAGGAAGGAGAAGAGAAAGGAGAAGAGAAAGGAGAAGAGAAAGGAGATAAAGAAGAAGAGAAAGGAGAAGAGAAAGGAGAAGAGAAAGGAGAAGAGGAAGGAGATAAAGAAGAAGAGAAAGGAGAAGAGAAAGGAGAAGAGAAAGGAGAAGAGAAAGGAGAAGAGGAAGGAGATAAAGAAGAAGAGAAAGGAGAAGAGAAAGGAGATAAAGAAGAAGAGAAAGGAGAAGAGAAAGGAGAAGAGAAAGGAGAAGAGAAAGAAGAGAAAGAAGAAGAGAAAGGAGAAGAGGAAGGAGAAGAGAAAGGAGAAGAGAAAGAAGAGAAGAAGAGAAAAGAAGAAGAGAAAAGGAGAAAAGAAAGGAGAAGAGAAAGGAGGAGAGAAAGGAGAGAAAGAAGAAGAGAAAGGAGAAGAGGAAGGAGAAGAAAAAGGAGAAGAGAAAGGAGAGAAAGAAGAAGAGAAATTAAAAGAAGAAGGAGAAGACGAAGAAGAAGAGAAAGAAGAGGAGAAAAGAAGAAGGGAAAGAAGAGAAAGAAGAGAAAGAAGAAGAGAAAAGAGAAGAGGAAGAACAAGACGAAGAAGAAGAGAAAGAAGAGAAAGAAGAAGAGAAAGGAGAAGAGGAAGGAGAAGACGAAGAAGAAGAGAAAGAAGAGAAAGAAGAAGAGAAAGGAGAAGAGGAAGGAGAAGACGAAGAAGAAGAGAAAGAAGAAAAAGAAGAAGAGAAAGGAGAAGAGGAAGGAGAAGACGAAGAATAAGAGAAAAAAGAGGAGAAAAGAAGAAGAGAAAGGAGAAGAGGAAGGAGGAGACGAAGAAGAAGAGAAAGAAGAGGAGAAAAGAAGAAGAGAAAGAAGAAGAGAAAGAAAAAGAAGAAAAAAAGAAGAGAAATAAGAAAAAAGAAAGAAAAAAATGGAAAGGAAGGGAGAAAGATGTGAAAAAAAAAGTGAAAAAGATGAGAAAAAAGAAGCGAAAAAAGAAGAGAAAAAGAAGAGAAAGAAGAGAAAAAAAGAAGGGAAAAAAGAAGAGACAGAAGAAGAGAAAGAAGCAGGGAGAGAAGAAGGGAAAGAAGAAGAGAAGAAATAAGAGAAAAGGAGAAAAAGGAGAAAAAGAGATAAAAAATAGAGGGGGAGGAATAATAAGAAAAATAATAAGAGGAAGAAGAGGATGATGGTGATGGTGGTGGTGGTGGTGGTTGTGGTGATGATTTTGGTGGAGGTGATGAGGCTTAATTAGGAACGGCATTCCACCACCACCACCACCACCACCACCACCACAATAATTATCGCCAGGTAATTAGGAGGTGAATTGTGGCTGAATCAAAAGACAGGTGTGCTAATTAACGCCTCAATATACCTGCCTTATCTTGCCTTATGATTACTTTCTCTCTCACTTTCTCTCACTTTCACTTTCTCTTCCTTTATTCTTTTTTCTGTCACTCTCTTTTTCATTTTCTCTTTTTTTCTTCGTTTTCAGCCTTTTCTTTTCTCTGTTTTCTTATCTCTTTCATTTTTTTTTTCTTCTTTCGTGTTTTCTTTCTTCTCTTTTCTCTAATTTTTGCTTTTCTTTATTATTCCATCACTTTCATTCTCTCATTTTCTCCTTTCTTCTTTTCTTTCTCTTTCTTTTTTATTCATCCCTTTCATTTTCACTTCTATTTTTTTGCTTGTTTTTTTTGTTTTTTTCATTCTCTTTTATTTTAGATCACTTTCATTTTTACTTTTCACTTTCTTTTTTTCTATTTCTTTTCCATTCCTTTTCTCTCTCTCTCTCTCTCTCTCTCTCTCTCTCTCTCTCTCTTCGTTGGTCGAGTTTTAATCCTCTTAGGGACAGGAAAATATGTTGATGGTAAATAAGGATAAGGAGGAGGAGGAGGATAAGGAGGAGGAGCAGGAGGAGGAAGAGGAGGAGGAGGAGGAGGAGGAGGGTTTTAATGTATATGACTTTTCCTTTTCTTTTTTCTCTTTTTTTTGTTTTGTTTTTGTTTGAAGTGTTGCAACTTTTTGACTTGTATTTTTTTTTTTCCATATTTTTCTTGTGTATTTCTTAGTCCTTGTTCTTCTCTTCCTCGTTTTCTACCTTCTCCTCCTCTTCCTCTTCTGCCTGTTTTTTTCTCCTTTAGCAACACCTCTCATTTCTCTTCTTATTCCTCGTCCACTTATACTTTCTTGTCTTTTTCATTCTCCTTCTCCTCCTCGTCCTTCTCCTCATTATCTTCCAACTCCTCCGTCCACACCTCTAGTTCCTCTTTTTTTCTCCTATTCCACTTCTTTCTTCTCCATCGCCTCTTATTCCTTCTTCTTCTCCTTCATTTATTCCTCATCTTTGTTCTCGTATCACTATTTTAATCCCTCTTCGTCTTCCATCACCTCCTCCTCCTCCTCCTCATCATCATCATCTCCCTTCTCATTACGCGGCTAGACTTGGAAGACTTCTTAGTGAGCAGGTGTCACTTTTCAGAGCATAAAAAACAGCGAGCCCCGACAGAGAACGTCACGTAAACAATCAAAGGACCACCAGCCAATCCTACCATGACCATATAAGCCCGTGTTATGTAAACGCCCGCAGCATTCGCAATAAATTCACAGACCTGGAGGAACTTGCTGCAACGGAAAACTTCCACATTATCGCCGTCGCGGAGTCATGGTTAAATACAAATAACAGAGATTTTAAATGACTATTGCTTAAATGACACTCTCATAAGCAGGTCTGGGTGCGAGAGGGATTTAGGGGTCTTAGTGAGCTCTGATCTCCGTCCAAGGGCACAATGCATTCAAGCTAGAAATCGAGCTAATAGGGTACTGGGATTTATTTCAAGGAGCGTAAGCAACAGAAGCTCCGAGGTCTTCCTCAAACTATATTTAGCATTAGCTAGACCTCATCTTGACTATGCAGTTCAGTTCTGGTCACCTTACTATATAATGGATATCAAAATGTTAGAATCGGTGCAGAGGAGGATGACTAAGATGATTCAGGGGTTGAGAAACTTGCCATACGAGGAAAGACTCAAACAGTTAAACTTGCATTCTCTAGAAAGGCGAAGGGTGCGTGGAGACATGATCGAGGTTTATAAATGGATGAAGGGCTTTAATAAGGGAGACATTCATAAGGTTTTGTAGGTAAGAGAACCGGGTAGGACACGAAGTAATGGATTTAAACTGGATAAATTCAGATTCAACAGGGACATAGGCAAAAATTGGTTTACTAACAGGGTGGTGGATGAGTGGAAAAAGCTTAGCAGTCATGTGGTGAGTGCCAATACAATTGTCACATTCAAAAATAGACTAGATAAAATCATGGACAGCGATATTAGGTGGGGTTAGATACACGGGAGCTTAGGGTCAAAGGAGCTGCCTCGTATAGGCCTACCGGCCTCTTGTAGACTCCTGCGTTCTTATGTTCTTATGTTCTTATGATATTTTATTGCGGAATTTAGCTTACCCGGCTATTCATTTTTTTTTTTGCGACAGAGAAAACAGAGTTGGTGGTAGCGTCGTCTTATATATTCGTGCTGGTTTAAATCCACGTGTTATCAAAGTCGAAAGAATAAATAATATATACACCGTTTTCGTAGAGATTAAAAAACGTTCAAGTAAACTAGTTATTGGCATTGTTTATAGACCTCCAAACCAAGCAATGCAAATAGACAGAAAACTGTTCGAACAAATTTCTAACATGCAATCAATTTGAAGCTGTAATTATGGGAGACTTTGACTTACCATTTAAGAGTTGGGGAGACACATTAAATGTACACTCGGGTCACGATCTATACAGTAACTTATTAGAAAGTGCGTTTTATCAGCATGTGCATAATCCAACTCGCGAAAATAACATCCTCGATCTAGTTCTCACAGAATTCAGCGACAGCGATCATCGAATGATTTCGTTTAAGATAAAAATCAAAGAGAACATGAAAACGAGTGAAGAAAGAATACCTGATTACCGACGTGCGGATTTTGACAGACTAAGAAATTTAATAGCGAATGCAGACTGGAGCGAAATTTCTGCAGCCTCAGATATAAATAAAACTTGGGAAACATTCACAGAAACTTTAAGTAGAGCCGTGAATTTATGCGTACCATTCCGTTAAAGACGACCAACAGCCAACTGGAGGCCTAAGTGGTGGAACAATCAACTCAAACGCCAAATTGAGAATAAAAATCGAGCGCGTCGCAAGTACTTGATTAAAAATAATTAAATAGACAAAACTGAATTCCAAAGATTAGACCGAGAAACAAAGAGAATCATACGTCTCAATAAAAGAAACCTAGAGCTTCATATTGCAAGCGCAAGAAAAACAAATCCTAAAGAATTTTTTGCCTACGTAAGAAACAAAAAAGGTCTCACCCCAGTATTGGTCTGTAAAGGGAAGACAACTATTAACTCTTCGACTCCAACATAGCTCCGGAACACCTCACTCGACCTACACTCATCCCGAGCGAGGCTTCACACGACCCGCAGCGGAACGCCTCGAACGCCCTGCCCGAGCTCCACCGGCGCGAGTGGGGGCCCTGACGTCAGCAGCCGAAGCAACCTCGGACGTTGGTGCGCTGAGGACGGGAGACGACTCCAGGACTCGGTCGAGCCAGCTCGCTAGGCACTGGCTCCCCTTCACCACCTAACGAGTTCTCCACCTGACGAGGCTGCTGCCGCGTTACGCCCGGCCCGGCACTGCCCTCCATCACTCAGCCGTAGCACCGCCTCGGTCTACCCGGGGAAGACGCTGTTGGCCCCGAGACCGAATACCCGGGCCGCCCTTGCTGGCCTTACCACGCCGGCCTGTCTACCTGTCTTCCGTGGGGCTGTATGAGCGGCCTCACCACGCCGGCCGTCCTACCTGTCTCCCGCGGGCTGTGTGAGCGGCCTTACCACACCGGCCGTCCTACCTGTCTCCCGTGGGCTGTGCGAGCTGAAGTGCATATTAAAGACGGAGTTAACATCTTGCGTATCGCTTCTCCTGACTACACTGTGAAAGGGGGGGGAGCAAAACACCTGGCTCAGGAGGAAAACTGTTAGCCCGGAACAGCCTTGGGCCCCTGCAGTATCGTTTCCTTCACATGGCCCAATAGCAACTGTAAATGGCGAATCCATGAATGATGATAAAGAAATCGCTAACATATTGAATGATTTTTTTGCCTCCGTTTTTACAGAAGAAATCTTATCCGAAAGGCAACCGGAAGCCCCAAGATATATTGATGACACATCATTGAGTATTATTAGCGACATTGTAGAAAGTGATATAGTACAAATTATCGATAATACTAAAGTAAAAAAAAAAGCCCGGCCCAGATAAAATATCCCCGCGTATTCCTTAAGAGGCAAAACATCAGATCAGCAAGCCCCTCTTGAACATATTCTCAAAGTCACTAAACACAGGAAAAGTACCACTAGAATGGAAACTCGCTAACGTAACTCCTATCTTTAAAAAAGGCGACAAGTCACAACCAGGTAATTATCGACCGATCAGTCTAACGTCAATCGTGTGCAAAAATTTTAGAGACAGTCATTCGCGAAAAAATGCATTTTTTTTTTTAAGATAAGAGACTAATTAAGGATTCGCAAAATGGTTTTCGAAACAAACGTTCCTGTTTGACTTACCTTCTCGATTTCTTCAAATACATCTTTCATGTGTACGATGAAAGTCAATCAGTAGACATTGTATATTTGGACTTTCAGAAAACATTTGACAAAGTCCCTCACAACCGTCTCCTTAGTACATTGCAAGCTCACGGTATAACTGGTAATATTCATAAGTGGCTCAGAGACTGGCTTACCGACCGTAAACAGAGAGTTGTTATGAATGGTATAGCTACTTTTACGCCTGTTTCAAAGCCGCTGGTGTGTGCGTTACCTAATCTACAGAGAGACTGTAAAAGAGGTTGAAGTGAATTCGTTCCATATTCCTAAACGTCTCGGCTCAGATTAGGACTATTTTCCAAGCCCACAGAAAAGATTAACTGGGTTTTCACGGGGGTGTCCCGTTGAGGGTGCAGAGGTCGTGTATGACAGTCACCGGGATCACGAAACAGTCTGTGAAAAACCCTGAAACTTCTACGAGAGGCTTTTAAACAGGCGAACCGAGGCGCCGACGGGTTAAGGATACGTGCCGTGCAGCCTTACTGACCCATCCCTGCAGCACTGTGTGTGTGTCTGTTTACAGCTGACGGTGTGTGTGTGTGTGTGTGTGTGTGTGTGTGTCATTGTGTGCTCTAATCTCTATGCCTACCCATTTCCCTGCAGTATAGATGTATTTACACATTTCGGAGAGTAGAAACCAGTCTTTCTAATCACTTTATCCGCTTAAGTGTCTGTTTCAAGCGTCTGGCCCCTCAGTTCTCTTGTTTGATAAGCCTCTCGTACTTACAAGTTGCTGGGCTTTCCGTGGACTGTTTTGTGATGCTGGTGATAGGTTTACAAGACCTCTGCTGCACCCTGAACTGGAAAACCACCCATGAAAGCCCGGTTAATCCTCTCTGTGGAAGTAGTAATGGCAGCCCGATACTGTTAAAAATAAGGCCCTCAGACTTGCTCATGACTTACGCATCTTGATCGGGAAAATCGCGCATGATCATCCAGTTCATCTTCCCTGCGGCCTTGGGAAATAGTCGCCATGGGGGCTGATACGTTCAAGAGTTTGGGGTCAATATTTCGTCGCCCAAGCACGCACACGTTTGCCAAGGCTTCCGTAGGAGTTGTGGGCATTTCCCGGGGTAGTTTCATGACCCTGGTGGTAGTCTGACCCTTCTTTTGTTCCATCAGCCTAAACGAACACTCATTAGAGCCCGACATGTCATATTTGGGCCTGGAAAAAGTTGATGTGAGAGGCGGAAGCGTCTGACAATGGCGACCTGAGTCTCGTATTCTTAACGCTTTCCACCTCACAACAAACGTTTACAAAGGCCACGAAGGCGAGTAATCGAGTTTTCAGGAGTATTTTCAAGATCCCATCACAGAGGCTTCGTCAGACTACCGCCAGAGCCGTAAACTACCCCTGGACGCGCCCACCACTCCACGACAGCCTTGCCCAGTGTGTGTGCCTGGACGCCGAAAGGTTTACCAACATGACCCCCGAAGTAACCGGTGACGCGGGATTCAGGGCGCCGCGACTGGCTCGGGTCCCGCATGCATGGCAGAGTTTAAAGGCCCATCATTCATCCCTACGCCGCCCTCAAGGTCACGCTGGCCTTAGCCCCGCCCCGGCACACGATAGAAAACGGGTTTTTTTGTAAGGCAGACTCCGGGATTTGATGGCGCTCCCTGCTGGATTGACTGACTTGGTTTAAGAATGGCTGATTGAATGCCTTGACTGACTGACTGACTTATCTTGACTAGCTGACCATGCTGATGTAAGTGACTGACTGACCGACTGACTCGCTGGCTGTGTGGCTACGAAAATAACTAACTGATTGCCTGACTGACTAAATGACTAAATGACTAACTGACTGACTGACTGACTGACTAGCTGTCTGACTACCTACGTAACTGTCTGACTGCCAGACTAACTAATGCATAAATGACTGACTGATTTGGCTGACTGACTGACTGACTGACTGACTGACTGACTCTGTGGCTACGTAAAAACAATGATTGATTTCCTGACTGACTAAATGACTGACTGACTGAATGAATGAATAGCTACCAGACTGACTGAATGGATGAGTGAATGGTTAACTATCTAACTGACTGGCTATCTGACTAACTGAGTGACTAACTGACTGACTGACTGACGGACTGAGAGAGAGAGAGAGAGAGAGAGAGAGAGAGAGAGAGAGAGAGAGAGAGAGAGAGAGAGAGAGAGAGAGAGAGAGAGAGAGAGAGAGAGAGAGAGAGAGAGAGAGAGAGAGAGAGAGAGAGAGAGAGAGAGAGAGAGAGAGAGAGAGAGAGAGAGAGAGAGAGAGAGAGTTACTACGTACGAAAGAATAAAAAGGGAGCTAAATTTTAAGAAGAGCAAATGGAGATAATTAATGAAAATATACCGAAATGTAATACAATGAAAGCATCAAGCTATTGATTTTCCGTCCCTTGTAGTTTCCCCAATGACATTATTAAAATTTTGTCCATGTGTAAATATGACAATGACAACAAAAACAGCAGGAAGTGATAATACCTATACTACAACAGTAGTATCAGCAACAACTATTGCTACGATAACATCTATTACTACTAACACCGCTATTGCTACTACTACTCTTTCCCCTACTACTTCTATTACTACTACTATTACTACTACTATTAATATTACTATTACTACTACTCTTACAACTACTACTACTACTACTACTACTACTACTTTTACTACTAATATTACTACTACTACTACTACTACTACAGTATAATACAGGCCTCCATCTATTAAAGTTGCGTTGTGAGCGGTATATTCTCTCATATCCTTTCACAAAGCAATTCATTGGCCCCACCTAGCCAATGACTGTGGCCGACAACCACCTTTATTTAATATTACAAACCTTACTAAACATACTATTTTTAGGCTAACAGAGCTTGTGGTTGATACGATTATCAACCACCGTCGCCTCAAAGTCCAGGTCAGCAATGCGGGTGGTTTTGGGTGCAGGTGACCTGGTTCCTCTCAGGCAGACCATGGCTGACCCCAGGAGGGAGAAGGACAGCCAGCATCTCATCGAGGCGACCACACTGCTTCTTGGCTGCTGTTTCTTATCCGCCAGTGTTTCGGCGAGTCTTGCGTAGAAGCTCTGCGCCCTTGGTCCCATCCCCCCTGCCGTCGTGAATGCTACCGGGGTGAAGGAGCCCTGGTCCACATTCTGTATTATTTCTTCATATGCTCTGTTCTTCTCTTGATCGTTTCTTCTGTGGGCTGCATCAAGGGTCAGGTCTCTGTGGCAATGGGCCATGGGATCAAAGATCCTTATGTCAAAATATGCCCTTTGTCCACGAGTCCAAAACCCTCTGGCGCTAACATCCACTCGTGATTCGTTCTAAACATTAGCGGTGCGTCTGGCGAGGTGTTCGCCTTGCAGAGGGAGCAGCATGGGTTCCACAGTCACGTCGTGGCAGACTTCTTTCAGCATTTGAGCTGTTACGTCTCTTACTTCATCATGTCTCATGCAGACGAAACCTCCTCTCTTGCATGTCATGGCATGATTTTGGTTGAAGGGTGAGCCACAGTTACACATGTTTGGGAGCCCATCCACTGGTCAGCCATACCTGAGGACAAGGGCATCAGTTAATTCTTTTTTGTTTAAGTTGAAGCCTTTTGCCCTGATAGGTAGTGTGGTTAGCCAGTTTGAAGCGCCCACTTCCTGTGCAATATCTGTCCTCCTCCTTGTGTCTTCTGGGAGTTCTCTCATTAGGTCACTCAGTGTATCTCTGTTTTTCTTCTTTGTTTATGGAGATTTCATTCCTTAGTGACCTAATAACTTGAGGGTTGTCTTCTCCTCTTTCATTTTGATTGGTAATATATCCGGTCAAGGAGGCTGTGATTCGGATTGAGTTCCCGAATTCAGACTCAGCCAGATTTTGCGGGTTGGTGATGCCGAGCCCACCCATTCTTGGCGGCAACTCCAGCAATCTTCTCTCCTGGTCACTGGGACATCTCCCATTTGCTATCGCCGGTATGAAGATGTTTCTGATAGCATCTTCCAGAGGTTTTAGTAACGGTGCAACATCAGGAACTGTCCTCATGAGGTAGTTCCATTTATGCTTGACACCGTACGTAAATGCTGCGTTGGCTGCCTGCGGTTCTGTTTTGGCGATCTCGCTCAGCCTCTGCAGTTCTGACTCCCAGCGCTTTACAGCTGTTTTCACATAATCGGTTCTGTATTCAGCTGTTCCAATGATTGTCCCGAGGTGTCTTTCGCCAGTCACTGACAGTTTCACGTTACTTCCCTGGAATGCTGTTTTGGCCCGATCGTATGCCTCTGGTTTTACAATCGCCACAGACTTCGTGGCGTTGGGACGGTACCCTATTTTAGGGCCGTGCTCATTGACGAGGTCCCACCATTTCCTGAGGTCTGCAGACCTTCCTACCCCTGTGAGGTCATCCGCATACGCCACCTGTTTGACGTTGGTGTTTTCATGGCGGATGATGTCCTGCAGCTTCATCATTCCCAGGGCAAACATTGCCATGGCCACTGGGTCCCCCTGGGTGGTGCCCTCTGAGGATTGTATGGCTACCGGGTCTCCAAGTCGATGGTCATTATGACTGCTAATGAACAGTCTGGCAGGTTCCTTGTATGTATTTTCAATATATTGGGCGAATATAGGGCACTTGATTTTGCTGTTGTGCAGTGCTGTTTCCCTATTGATGTTGTTGAACGCATTTGCAGCGTCCACCATCAGCACCGCCTCGCATTTTGGGTCTTCGAACATTTTCCTGACGGCGTGAATGGCAGCTTCACACCCAGCCTGCTGACCCGCACACACTTGGAGGTTTCCCACCGCCTTCCTCACGTCGTCCTTCACCACCTCCATGACAACCTTGCCTATGATCCTCCTGAGCACCTCCCCCATCCCGATGGGGCGACAGCCTGTTTTTTTATCCAGCGGGATGAGCCGGCAGGCCATCAAAGGCTCGAGGTGTTGGCAATTCTCTGACACCAATTTTTTTGCTAGAGCGGCTATTGCGTCGCGAAGATCCACAGCTGGATTACCAAAGATGTTCTTACTGAGGAGGTGTTTCCACCCCTTGGCATCCAGGCCTGATGGTCCAGCCGCTCCCTGCGTGTGAAGGGCGTGCCTCCAGATCACGTCACCGCTGATATGGTCAAAGACAACTCGATGCGGTGGGGTGTAGTCCCCAAGGAACTTCATTTCTGGGTGTGCAGGTCTAGCATCTGGATGCTTGTCCTTGCGTGCCTCTTCCGTCATGGGAAGGACTCCCGCTGCCTCATCTTCTATTGACAGTGATCTAGTTGCCATGGCCACTTTGCCTTGTCTCATCTTGTCAGCAAAGTTTCTAGCCCTGTCGTTACTGTCCTTCTTGCGAATGTTACGTCTGCCTAGTCTCTCCTGCAGTGTCTTAGCCTTGTCAAGTAGCTTCCGGACGTCCCCTTTCCTCCACAGCTCCATTCTTCTTTGTACCGCCTTCACGTCCATAGATTGTTTCGACTTTTTGTGAGTCCGTTGGCACATGAGGTGCGGTAGTATGACCAGAATCTTTAAAGCGTAGGGGGCGATTTGCGTGGAGTTGTTGTACGCTCTAATGAGGTAGGTTTTCTCCTCTATCAAGGTTTTGGTGGCGCTACATCTCGGGGCCTCAAATACGTTATTGGGAGTAAACGTTACCACATGATTGTAAGCGTCTCGCACCCATTCCTCTGTCTCCTCGAGTGTCCACCTCTGCCAGAAGCGGAGCTCGCGCGAGGCGTCCTCACCCTGGTCACCTTGCCCATGTCTCTCGCCACCTGCACCCCCCTCCACCTGATCATCTCCAGCGCCTTCATTGGCCTGTCCACCCAGCACCACTTCTGGTTGCTCACCATTTTCCACATCCTGCCGTTGAGGGTTTGAGTTTCGACAATCTCCACCTCTCTTACAGCTCACACAGGGCTGGCCTCGTCTTACGCACGAGCACTGAACACAGTTTTGATTTCGGGACGATCAAATGCAACATTGAGGGGGCTCCATTTCGGTGCCATTATGCATGCTAGTGTATCTAAGATGCTATTTATGGTGATGAATAGAGCAATAGTAGTAGATCCCACTTTGACTCTTGTCTCCCCTCCATATACCTACACACAGACATACACTTACATATGCTTACTCTGCCTTTACGGTAATACTAGAATGATTGTTTATTTTTTTTGCTCCTCGCCAACACTTAGATATATAGATAGGTTTATAATTAATACAATAGGCTGACACATTGTTTTCAAAGGGTGAGAGAGAGAGAGAGAGAGAGAGAGAGAGAGAGAGAGAGAGAGAGAGAGAGAGAGAGAGAGAGAGAGAGAGAGAGAGAGAGAGAGAGAGAGAGAGAGAGAGAGAGAGAGAATTTACATAGATTTACATAGAAAATCAGACCACACAGACCCCATGGTCCAGACTAGGTGGTCTGTCCTTAAACCTAAGTGATTTTACATTAATCAGATGGCTCCAAAACGTTGCTTTTCTACTCCAGTTAATATTAAGTTCAAGGAAGTGACGGTCGAGCTTGTTTTTAAAGGAGTCAATCGTGTTACACTGGGCCACTGATGGTGGGAGCTTATTCCATTCTCGCACTACAACGTTGGTGAAGAAAAATTTGGTGCAGTCTGAATTTACTTGTCTACATTTGAGTTTTGTGCCATTGTTCCTCGTTCGCAAAGTGTCATCGATCATAAACAATTTTGTTCTGTCTACATTCGTGAAACCATTAAGTATTTTAAAACATTCGATCAGTTTTCCTCGGAGGCGACGTTTCTCAAGAGAAAACATGTTAAGGGTGGAAAGCCTTTCTTCGTAGGATTTGTTGCGCAAGGAAGGGATCATTTATGTTGCTCGACGCTGAACACCTTTTAGTTTAGTAATGTCCTTTGCATGGTGGGGAGACCAAAACTGTACCGCATATTCCAAGTGGGGTCTGACTAAACTATTGTAGAGCGGAAGTATTACATCTTTATTTTTAAATAAAAAGTTTATTTTAATGAAGCCCAACATTCTGTTCGCTATATTTGCTGCATCGATGTATTGCTGTGAGAATTTGAGGTTTGACGCGATTTTGACCCCCAGGTCCTGAACGCACTGAACGCTTGTGAGTTTAACGCCGCGCATTTCGTAATCGAACTTCTTATTTCTTGTTCCAACTTGAAGGACCTGGCACCTGTCTACGTTAAAGGGCATCTCCCATCTATACGACCAAGCTGAAATTTTGTGCAAATCCTCTTGCAGACTTTGCTTGTGTGTCGTCTGCAGTTTGCTAATGCGATTATTGAGTCCAACATCCACGTCGTTGATGTAAATAATGAAGAGCACTGGGCCAAGAACCGGCGCCCACTCTGAGTTAAATCCGTCAATCACCACTCTTTGTTGTCTGCTGCTCAACCAATTCGCGATCCATTGGTTTACTTGACCGTGAATACCTATTTGCTTTAATTAATTTACAAAGTAATTTGTGATATGGAGCTTTATCAAACGCTTTCTGGAAATCAAGATAGACTACGTCCAATGATTTGGTTACGTCATAAACTGAAAAGAGGTCGTTATAAAAGGTCAAGAGGTTTGATAGGCAGGATCTTTTGTTACGGAAGCCATGCTGTGAATCCCCAATTATTGAATGTCTTTCGAGGTAACTCACAATTTTGTTTATAATTAT
This sequence comes from Eriocheir sinensis, assembly GCF_024679095.1. Lineage (NCBI taxonomy): Eukaryota > Metazoa > Arthropoda > Malacostraca > Decapoda > Varunidae > Eriocheir > Eriocheir sinensis. The sequence continues at coordinate 233,034 of NW_026111648.1, forward strand.
GCTCTCAAGTATCATACCTACAATTGAAGTTAGACTAATGGGTCGGTAGTTACCTGGTATTTTTTTTGTCTCCTTTCTTAAAAATCGGTGTCACGTTAGCCTTTTTCCAATCCGAAGGGACGATGCCTTCTCGCAAGGACATATTGAATACGGTTGTGAGGGAGGACAGTATTTCACTCTTTGTTTCTTTAAGCAGTATAGGATATACTTTATCGGGTCCGGGACTTTTATTTGTTTTAAGTGAATGGAGAGCTTTAAGGACTTCATCGGTTGTTATTTAAAAATTAGGCAATGCATGCTCGAGATTTACATTAGTACTGGTGTTGGTGGTAGCGGGAGGAAGACTGTTAGTATTAAACACCGAGGAAAAGTATTTTGTTGAAGAGGTTTGCCATGTGTTGGCTGTCAGTCACTAGTGCACCGTCTCTGTTTGTTAAAGGTCCAGTTCCACTTCTGATCGCCTTTCTGTTGTTTATGTAACTGAAGAAAGATTTCGGATTATTTTTACAGTTGGCTGCAGTATTTTCTTCATATCTACGCAATGCCTGACATACTAATCTTTTTACTCGTCGCCTGGCATCGTTATGAAGTCTAATGTTTTCGGGCGTGCTTTGTTTTTTCTTTAACCTGTAAAACAATTTTCTTTCCTTCACTGAGTGTTTAATTTCGCTAATAAACCACGGTGGGCTTTTATTAGTGTTAATTCGCTCTCGCACAAGGGGATGAATGTGTTCTGCTGAGTGAGTAAGTTATTTTTAAAGCTTAGCCAGGCTTCCTCTACATTGCCGTCATCTGACGGCAATGTCTGTCAGTTTTTGTCGGATTTCTACGAAGTTAGCTCTTTTGAAATTAGGCACCTTTATTTTATTTTCAGTCACTGATGTATGAGCTCTAATGTCGATGCGCACTAATTTGTGATCGCAAGAACCGAGGTGTTCTCCTACCGTGACATTACTGTAAGGTTATCTTGGGTCGTTATAACAAGGTCGAGTATGTTATTTTGTCGAGTTAGTTCTGCAACCATTTGGCTTAGATAATTTTCTAGTAGAAATTCGATCATTCTATGTGACTCGCCCTCTGTACCTGACAGTGTCGCCCAGTCGATATGGGGGAGGTTAAGTCTTCTAATATCAGTGAGTCATTGTTATTAAGCGACTGCCTTAACCTTTCTCCTACCGACTATAGAAACCGTTTTATTTTTTCTAATTTCTCTTTACATATGACAGTTGTTGTCTCAGTGAACCTATTGATATGATTTGATTACAAATATCATATCCCGTTTTCAAATTACGTAATGTTCCATTTAAGGAACATTGGAGGGTAAGGAAAAAATTACACATTTTATGAAATGCTTTTTTGACCAACCAAAAAGTTACAAAATCATAAATTCTCATTGAAATTCATATACAGGTTGAAAAGAAAATGGATCTATTTAGTTATTGACTCTATTTGGAGTGGTACATTTCAAAACACTGCTTTCCCCTTTCTGTATGTAAGCGAACACCACACTTCTTACACATATTTTTTTGTGTTTTTCTGACAAACCTTACATCTACCCTGTGTAGTTGTACCCAGCATATGATTTATCCCATCATATCGAACCTCTCCTGGAAGTGCAGCAGTACTGCTAGGTCTCGGAGGATGAGCTATGTCTACTTTGAGTAGACACAGTGTCACATGACGACGAAATTCCAAGTGAGACAGTTTGGCTGGCTCTACTTGACAGTGAATCCTCCATGCAGCAATCATGACAACATTTATAAGGTTGACAAAAAGTGGCCAATACCATTTTTTACCACGGATCGTGGGACGGTAAGTTTCAGAAAGCCGATCCATAAGGTCAACTCCACCCATTCCTTTATTGTAGGAGTTTATGAGATGTGGCTGTGTTACCTCTTTTTCAACTCCTTTTACACGTCGCTTTACTTTATGGATGGGGTTGTGTGTTTCCCAGTTGCTGGCAACAGCAAACACTGAGTTGTCGTTCCACTTAGCAACATATACTTTCCCATCACTACAGTAGTCATATGTACCCCTTCCCTTCTTTTGTAGATCTTTTGTACTAGTAATTGCTTTAGTTGCACCAGCTGTTCTGTTTTCTCGGACAGTGCCAGTTGCTTTCATCTTCCTGTTAGCTAATGAAAAAGAAGCACCAACCTCATTGGTTCGAAAATAATGAAAAAGAAGCACCAACCACATTAGAGTGCGGTGAAATATGTTTATTCTGATACCCTCCAGTGTTTTATAAATGGAACATCCATTTTTTTTTAAGAGAAATGATGTGTCAATTACAAGATTTATTATTTTTTCCTTCCTAATAGTAATATCTCAATCATCATCTATGAAATGATAGAAAAAAATCCTACTTCTAGTGAAGGACATTTAGTGCATTCCATTTTGTATGTTGTGATGTTAAATAGCTGTTTTTTCTCCATATTCGTTCGCTTACTAAATTTTTGCAAAACTATAAAAGCTCAAATTTGCTACTGATACAGGCAAATTGGTGCTTCATCTAAATGCAGGTACATTAAATATGACAATAGTTGTCAATGAGATAATGAACGAAGCTTCGAAACCCTATGTTCCATATAGGGAACACTGGAAGGTCGTCATCGAGTGATTGCCCGGGAGGCCTGTAGGTGACAGATATATTTAAATTGACTTTTGGAATGTTTATTCGCACGCACAAATGTTCAACGTTACTGTCTCTTGGTGTTTTGTCAGTGAGTTGCAAATAGCTTTTCACAAAAAGGGCGACGCCACCGTCTTTACGGTTTACACGATCTTTATTGAAGAGTCTGTAGCCATCTACGATGTATTCGCAACTTAAATCAATATTTGTGGTGTCGATAAATGTTTCAGTTATAGCATTTATGTCACAAATTTCTGTTAGAGCAAGACATCTCAATTCATCAAATTTGTTTTTTAGGCTACGCGCATTGAAACTAAGGATTTTTCAGTTATCTGGAGGCTTGGTAATACAGATGGTGGTACTTGCGGGATCACGGTTACGGGTTTGTTGCGATGCATGGCGTCTATTTACACAGGAGGGGAGGAGGGACGTGGTTGATGGTCGGTTTTTGATCGGGTGTCACGTACTGCGTCGTTGAGGAGCCTTCCGAATCTGGCTGCCCCGATGGGAGACAGGTGTATTCCGTCCCTGTGGAAGAGCTCACTTTGTCCGTGGAAGAGCTCACTTTGTCCGTAAAGAGAGAGAGAGAGAGAGAGAGAGAGAGAGAGAGAGAGAGAGAGAGAGAGAGAGAGAGAGAGAGAGAGAGAGAGAGAGAGAGAGAGGCCCGTCATGGAATACTCCCCTCTCTCCTAGATGAGTAGTGCCCAATGTCACCACCCGCTGCTAGACAGAGTGCAGAGGAGGGCACAGCGACTCATCTGCGATGCCAGCAGCCCTCAGCAGCAACAGCGACCACATGGACAGCAGTGGCAACATCGACAGCAGCTACATCACCAGCAGGACGCCCCCCGCTGTATGCTCGACAGCCTCGGACACCGGAGAAAGGTCGGTGCCATCACAGTCCTACACAAGGTCCAGGTCCATCGTACACCTTACCTGGTGGCACTACGGGTCCCTTGGAGGAGAAACCAGCACACCAGGAGAGCGGCGGTGGATAACGACCTCCTCTTTGAAATCCCGATAAGCCATTGGAAGCTCAGCAGTGGTCGAGGAAGGAGTTATCTCCTTCTCACCTGACTCACCATGGCCCGACCTTGCCCGAAAAAGAGCCTCCAACTCTCCCCACCCGTGGGAGAGGAGGATGGCTGGACCCGCGTCGTGAAGAGACGCCGCCGAGCACCGACACCGCCACCGGCCCCGGACTACCGAGTGTACACCGCCTCCCCCTTCGGGGGAGGCGGCGGCTGAACAGATAGCGAGACGGCCCCGCGTTCAGGAGGACGCGAGTTCAATCCCCGACCAGTGCCACCAAGCTGGGATTTTTCAACCGCCGCCGAGTGGCTTAAAACTACCCACATGCTGTCCAGAAGACCACCTATCAACCCGGCATCTAGATTCTAGGATTAAAGATGAGCTCCGGGAGGGCAGCATGAGCCAATGCAAGATGGCACCACTATAAACACTTGCCTGCGCAAGAACGGGCTGGGCCGACCATCAGGCCCCACCGGGAAGAAGCCTTGGACCGAACATCAGGATCCACCGAAAAGAAGCCTACCGGCGCAATAGGCCAAGACGTAAAAAAAAAAAAAAAAATAGATAAAAAAAAAATAAACCTCCACCACGACGAAGTCTGCCCCTTCCACACCGTTCGACGGCTGGAGAGGGAGCACCCGGGCCTTCGGGTACGGGTGCAGGAGAGGTCTGGGGGTGCGATTTATATCAAACCCCTGGATGAGGTTGCTGCTTCACCCATTGTCGAGGGGTATCGTTTCGCGGTACCCTCTTGACCAGTCCCTCGGACCGATCCAGGAGGACCCGCGCGTCACCTTCGCAAGGAGGTGTACATACAACGCGGGTCACTGTCGCAGAGAGCCTAAACCCTAAAGGGCCCCATCGAGAACCACGCCGAAGCAGAGCTGAAGAACCGAGAGCACCTGTACGAGAACACCATCCAGACGGTGCTTTACGAAGCCCTCGGAGCCGCGCAGACTCACAGGGAGCCCGGTTTCCCGCTCAAGTGCCCGCGACGAGACCAACGGCGAGACGCGCTCTGGCCACAGTGAACATCAAGATAGAGGCGGGCCAGCCTATGGCATATAGCCCGCGAGGGCTAACAACCCTCAAAAACCCACCACCACACCACCGAGAAGCCGCACAGCCAGGTGCCAGAGGGTCTTCACGAGTGCCAAGGCCCACCTGTGGGGCGCCTTCACTGGTGAAGTGGGCGTTAGGGCAATGAACACCCAGCAGGTGAAGGTGGCGGCTCTTGCATGGTGTCGCACCTACTCGCCCTAGTCACATCCGTCTGAGCACAAGCACAACACAACACAATGCTTTAAGATAGGCGACCTCAAGACAAAGATCGTCTTTAGCATGGAGACAATTTCCCCGCCCCTTCTATCATATCATATATATCTTGATGTTTAAATAAAAGAGAGAGAGAGAGAGAGAGAGAGAGAGAGAGAGAGAGAGAGAGAGAGAGAGAGAGAGAGAGAGAGAGAGAGAGAGAGAGAGAGAGAGAGAGAGAGAGAGAGAGAGAGAGAGAGAGAGAGAGAGAGGTCGACGTCCAGGTGTTGGAGGGAGAAGAAGGAGCGATGGGAGGGAGAAAGGGAGGGAGGTACAGGGAGGTGGAGGGGGGGAAAGCTAGGGGGGGAGAGAGAAAGAAAGAGAGGGGGAGGAAGAAAGAGGCCTCCTTCTCAGCTAAGTCAGCTTACGTTGAGGCGCCGCAGGACGTGGAGTTGTGCCCGAGGTGATTGTCAAGGACTTGCCAGGTGAATATTGGTGTTTGTTCTTGTGGTTTGGTGTTTGTGCTCGTTTGTTAGTGTACTCCCCTTGTGGTGAGTCTTGGCACCGTGAGTCTTGCAGCACCTCAGCGTTGGGGGTCCATGGTCGCCCTGCCGCGATGGGGGCATAGTGACCTTGTGTGTTACCGGTGCCCCACGATTTTGTTGGTGTGTTCCTCCCCGTGACAGTCTTGGCACCGTGAGTCTTGCAGCACCTCAGCAATGGGGGTCCATGGTCGCGCTGCCGCGGTGGGGGCATAGTGCCCTTGTGTGTTACCGGTGCCCCACGAGTGTGCTGGTGTGTTCCTCCCCGAGACAGTCTTGGCACCGTGAGTCTTGCAGCACCTCAGGGTTAGGGGTCCGTGGTCACCCTGTCGTGGAGGGGGCATAGTGACCTTGTGTGTTACCGGTGCCCCACGTGTAGACTTTTTTTTTTTTTACATCAAATGATGCGGCTACAACTTGAAAGGGTAACTAATAAATAATAATTATTATTATCATTATTATCATTATTATGAAAATGGGGTGAGGGAAGGAGGAGGGAGGAGAGAGTAACAGGAGGAGGAGGAGGAGGAGGAGGAGTATGAGGAGGATGCAAGTGGACGGGCGAATGCTTGTTGTAAGTTTAGGAAGAGGAAGAGGAGGAAGGGGAGGAGAGATGGGGGGAGGTCTTCTTTTACTGGAGAAAAGAGGTGATTACACACACACACACACACACACACACACACACACACACACACACACACACACACACCAACTTAGGATAGAGGCCTTGAAGGAAGGGAAGGGGAAGAAGGGGAGGGAAGAGTAGGGAAGGGAAGGGACGGAGGGAGGGCACGAGGGAGGGGGCGCCAGTTGTCTGCCCAAGGAAACTGTCACCAGTGTTCCGCAGTTCGCCTCCTGCTGTGTGTCTGAGGGAAGGGAAGGGAAGGGAAGGGAAGGGACGGAGGGAGGGCACGAGGGAGTGGGCGCCAGTTGTCTGCCCAAGGAAACTGTCACCCGTGTTCAGCAGTTCGCCTTCTGCTGTGTGTCTGTGTGAGACTCACTGTGCCAAGACTGTCACGGAGAGGAACACACTAACACACACGTGGGGCACCGGTAACACACAAGGTCACTATACCCCCATCATGGCAGGGTGACCACGGACCCCCAACGCTGAGGTGCTGCAAGACTCACTGTGCCAAGACTGTCACGGGGAGGAGCACACTACGAAAGGACAGTTTCAAATTTCATCCCGTCACAGCCAGCAACCAGTCACTCACTAGACATTCAGACACCAGAAGCACGTGATGAATACACTCTTTTATTATGTATTCCCCTTTATTAATATTTAGTAGGAGTAGGCACCTACCGAACGGGCGTGAGCTACTCCCGGTGAGGATATATGGGAAGCAAGGAGGGTGCTGAGGCCCTTCAAAGACCCTTCCCATGTCCTCACTAACAGTTTCCCTTTTGTCTCATCAACACCAGAGAACAGTTCAGCATGCTCTCTAAAGACAGTTACTCTCTCTTTCTTCACCACACTACATCCACACAACACACACACCTTTTCACAAAATTCAAAATTCAAAATGGCGAGAACAACACTGCCTCGGAGTCCCCGCATGGGGGGGTGGGGGCATAAATTCCCCCAGGGAGGACTCCCCTTCTGGCTGCCGACTTGAGAGGTGTCCTGATAACTCCTCGAACCTCCTCCTTATCAATTTCTGCAACATTCGCGGTCTCCGTTCTAGTTTTCATTCTGTGGAACACCATCTCTCCTCCTCTAAACCTCATCTTCTCTTCCTCACCGAAACACAGGCTTCTGAGGCTATTGACAGCAACCTTTACTCTGTTCCCTCCTACTACCTCTATCCTAAATTTCAATCCAAAGCTGGATGTTGCGCCTACGTGCGCAACGACATCACTTGCTCTCGTGCCCACGACCTTGACTCTTCTGAATTTTCCACCATCTGGCTAAGACTTCATTGTCATTCTATTACTAAATACATCTGTGCTGTTTATCTCTCACCTAACTCTACTAACTATGTAAAATTCTTTGACTATTTGAATTCTAAATTGGAGCACATCTTGTCTCACTCTCCCTTCGCTGAAATCTCCATCTTGGGAGATTTCAATGCTCACCACCAGCTTTGGCTTTCATCCTCTTTCACTGACCAGCCTGATGAACAAGCCTACAACTTTGCTCTCCTCAACGACCTAGAGCAGTTGATTCAGCACCCTACACGTATTGCCGACCGTCTTGGAGACAACAGGCCCAACATTCTAGACCTCTTCCTTACCTCTAATCCTTCTGCTTACTCTGTCAAACTGTTCTCTCCGTTGGGCTCCTCCGAGCATAACCTTATTTATGTTTCCTGTCCTATCGCTCCTGTACATCCTCTGGGCCCGCCGAAGAGGCGATGCTTCTGGCATTTTGCTTCAGCTCGGTGGGATGACCTGAGGATGTACTTTTTCCGATTTCCCGTGGAATGACTACTGTTTCCAGGAGAGAGACCCTTCTGTGTGTGCTCAGCGCATCACAGAGGTGATTGTCTCTGGAATGGAGGCATACATTCCACGTACTTTCTCTACTCGTCATGCTAAAAAGCCTTGGTTTAATCATGCTTGTTCTCGTGCTATTAAAGACAGAGAGGAAGCTCACAAAAGGTTCCAGAGCCTTCGAACTCCTGCTAACTATGACCTTTACATTTCACCCCGGAATCGTGCCAAATCTATTATCCTTTTATTAATAGAATATTCTTCTTTTATTAATAGAAAATGCCAACACCTTGCTTCTTTTAATTCTTCCCGTGACTTCTGGCATCTAGCCAAAAATATCTCCTCCAACTTCACTTCTTCCCCTTTCCCTCCTCTCTTTAACCCTGACGGCAGCACTGCCGTCTCATCTGTCTCTAAGGCTGAACTCTTCGCTCAAACTTTCTGAAAGAACTCCATCTTTGACGATTCTGGGCATATTCCTCCTACTCATCCCCCCTCTGACTCCTTTAAACCTGTTATTAAGATTCTTCCAAATGATTTTTTCTATGCCCTCTCTGGCCTCAACTCTCAGAAGGCTTATGAACCTGATGGAGTGCCTCCTATTGTCCTTAAAAACTGTACTTCTGTGCTGACACCCTGCCTGGTCAAACTGTTTCGTCTCTGCCTATCAACATCTACCTTTCCTTCCTGCTGGAAGTATGCCTTTGTACAGCCTGTGCCTAAGAAGGGTGACCGTTCCAATCCCTCAAACTACCGCCCTATAGCTTTACTTTCCTGTCTATCTAAAGCTTTTGAATCAATCCTTAACAGGAAGATTCAAAAACACCTTTCCACGTCTAACCTTCTATCTGATCGCCAGTATGGATTCCGCAAGGGGCGTTCTACTGGCGATCTTGTTGCTCTCTTAACTGACTCTTGGTCATCCTCTCTTAGCCGTTTCGGTGAAACTTTCTCTGTTGCGCTAGACATATCGAAAGCCTTCGATAGAGTCTGGCACAAGTCTTTGCTTTCTAAACTGCCCTCTTTCGGATTCTATCCCTCTCTCTGTTCCTTTATCTCCAGTTTCGTTTCCGGCCGTTCTATCAATGCGGTGGTAGACGGTCACTGCTCTTCCCCTAAACCTATCAACAGTGGCGTTCCACAGGGCTCTGTCCTATCACCCACTCTCTTCTTGTTATTCATCAATGATCTTCTTTCCATAACAAACTGTCCTGTCCACTCATACGCCGACGAATCCACTCTGCATTATGCAACTTCTTTCAATAGAAGACCATCACAACAGGAAGTACACGTCTCCAGACTGGAGGCAGCAGAAGGCTTAACCTCAGACCTTGCTATCATTTCCGATTGGGGCAGAAGGATCCTTGTGTCCTTCAATGACTCAAAAACTCAATTTCTCCACCTGTCAACTCGACACAATCTTCCAAACACCTATCCCCTATTCTTCGACAACACTCAGCTGTCACTTTCTTCAACACTAAACATCCTCGGTCTATCCTTAACTCAAAATCTCAACTGGAAACTTCATATCTACTCTCTTGCTAAGTCAGCTTCCTCGAGGTTGGGCGTTCTGTATCGTCTCCGCCAGTTCTTCTCCCCCGCGCAGTTGCTATCCATATACAGGGGCCTTGTCCGCCCTCGTATGGAGTATGCATCTCACGTGTGGGGGGGCTCCACTCACACAGCTCTTCTGGACAGAGTGGAGTATAAGGCTCTTCGTCTCATCAGCTCTCCTCCTCCTACTGATAGCCTTCTACTTCTTAAATTCCGCCGCGATGTTGCCTCTCTCTCTCTATCTTCTATCGATATTTCCACGCTGACTCTTCTTCTGAACTTGCTAACTGCATGCCTCCCCCACTCCCACGGCCCCGTTGCACACGACTTTCTACTCATGCTCATCCCTACACTGTCCAAACCCCTATTGCAAGAGTTAACCAGCATCTTCACTCTTTCAACCCTCACGCTGGTAAACTTTGGATCAATCTTCCTTCATCTGTATTTCCTCCTGCCTACAACTTGAACTCTTTCAAGAGTAGGGTATCAGGACACCTCTCCTCCCGAAATTGATCTTTCTTTCGGCTTCCTCTTTTAATACTTTTTTGGGAGCAGCGAGTAGCGGGCTTTTATTATTATTTTTTTTTTATGTGCCCTTGAGCTGCCTACTTTGTTGTAAAAAAAAATCAGACTGCACCAAATTTTTCTTCACCAACGTTGTAGTGCGAGAATAGAATAAGCTCCCATCGTCAGTGGTCCGGTGTAACACGATTGTCTCCTTTAAAAACAAGCTTGACCGTCACTTCCTTGAACTTAATATTAACTAGAGTAGAAAAGCAACATTTTGGAGCCATCTGATTAAAGTAGAATCACTTTGGTTTAAGGACAGACCACCTAGTCTGGACCATGGGGTCTGTGTGGGCTGATTTTCTATGTAATTGTATGTCATTCTCTCTCTCTCTCTCTCTCTCTCTCTCTCTCTCTCTCTCTCTCTCTCTCTCTCTCTCTCTCTCTCTCTCTCTCTCTCTCTCTCTCTCTCTCTCTCTCTCTCTCTCCTCGTCAACTCTTACCTTCCTTCGTCTTCTTTTATCTCTTCTCATTTCTCGTCGTTCTCTCCTTCGTCTTCTTTCTATTTCTTTTCTCATCATCCCCTCCTTCTCCTCCTCCTTCTCCTCATTCTGTTCTTCCTAATCTTCTTCTTCTTCCTTCTTCTCATCAAATTCCTTCTCCCTTCTTATGCCCTCTCCTCATCCGTTTCCTCACAGGGTCGGAATACACCTTTCCCCCATCGGGGCAGCCAGATTCGGAAGGCTCCTAAACGACGCAGTACGTGACACCCGATCAAAAAACCGCTCTCGACCACGTCCCTCCACCCCGCCCGTTTAAATAGACGCCATTCATAGCAACACACGCGTAACCTTGAACCCGCCAGTACCTCCACCTCTATTACGAAGCCTCAAGATAACTTGAGAGTCCTTAGTTTCAATGTGCGTAGCCTAAGAAACAAGTTGGATGAACTGAGAGGTCTTGCTCTGACAGAAATATTTGACGTAATTGCGATAACCGAAACATTTATCGACACCACAAATATTGTTTTAAGTACAGAATACAACATAGTAGATGGCTACAGAATCTTCAACAAAGATCATGTAAACCGTAGAGGCGGTGGCGTCGTCCTTTTTGTCAAAAGCTATTTGCAACCCACTGACAAAATACCAAGAGACAGTAACGTTGAACATTTGTGCGTGCGAGTAAACATTGCAAAAGTCAATTTAAATATATCTGTCACCTACAGGCCTCCCGGGCAATCACTCGATGCCGATCTTGAAATGTACAGCGTTTTAAGGCCGTCACTTAATAATAACGACTCACTGATATTAGGAGCCTTTAACCTCCCCCATATCGACTGGGCGACACTGTCAGGTACAGAAGGCGATTTACATAGAATGGTCGAATTTTTTGAAGAAAATTATCTCAGCCAAATGGTTTCTGATCCAACCCGACAAAATAACATACTCGATCTTGTTATAACGACCCAAGATAACCTAGTCAGAAATGTCACGGTAGGAGAACACCTCGGTTCTTGCGATCACAAATTAGTGCGCATCGACATTAGAGTTCAACATCAGTGACTGAAAATAAAGTAAAGATACCCAATTTCAAATGAGCTAACTTCGTAGAAATCCGACAAAAAACTAACAGTAATACAACTATCAGATGACGGCAATGTAGAGGAAGCCTGGCTAAACTTTAAAAATAATTTACTCACTCAGCAGAACACATTCGTCCCTTTGTGTGAAAAGCGAAGTAACAGTAATAAAAGCCCATCTTTGTTTAATAGCGAAATTAAACACTCAGTCAAGAGAAAATTGTTTTACAGGTTAAAGAAAGAACAAAGCACGCCCGAAAACATTAGACTTTATCATGATGCCAGGCGACGAGTAAAAAGATTAGTATGTCAGGCAAAGCGTAGATATACAGAAAATATTGGAGCCAACTGTAAAAATAATCCGAAATCCTTCTTCAGTTACATAAACAACAAAAAGGCGATCAGAAGCGGAATTGGACCTTTAAAAAACAGTGACGGTGCATTAGTGACAGCCAACACACTGCAAACCTATTAAACAATTACTTTTCCTTGGTGTTTAATACTAACAGTCCTCCCACCACTACCACCAACACCAGTACTAAGGTAAATCTCGAGCATGCATTGCCTAATTTTGAAATAACAACCGATGAAGCCCTTAAAGCTCTCCATTCACTTAAAAGAAATAAAAGTCCCGGAGCCAATAAAGTTGCTTAAAGAAACAAAAAGCGAAATATTCTCCTCCCTCACAACCGTATTCAATATGTTCTTGCGACAAGGCATCGTCGGATTGGAAAAAGGATAACGTGACACCGATTTTTAAGAAAGGATACAAAAAATACCAGGTAATTACAGACCCATTAGTCTAACTTCAGTTGTAGGTAAACTACTTGAGAGGATAATTAGAGACAAAATTGTGAGTTACCTTGAAAGCCACTCATTAACTGGGGATTCACAACATGGCCTCCGTAACAAAAGATCCTGCCTGTGAAACCTGTTAACCTTTTATAACGACCTCTTCTCAGTTTATGACGTATTCAAATCATTGGACATAGTCTATCTTGATTTCCAGAAAGCGTTTGATAAGGTCCCACATCATAAATTACTTTATAAATTAATGCAAATAGGAATTGACGGTCAATTAAACCAATGGATCGCGAATTGGTTGAGCAACAGACAACAAAGAGTGGTGATTGACGGATTTAACTCAGAGTGGGCGCCGGTGATTAGTGACGTCCCTCAGGGCTCGGTTCTTGGCCCAGTGCTCTTCATTATTTACATCAACGATGTGTATGTTAGACTCAATAATCGCATTAGTAAATTTGCAGACGACAGAAAGATTGGTAACTCGGTTCTCACTGACAAATTCTCACAGCAATGCATCGATACAGCAAATAAAGGGAACAGAATTTTGGGCTTCATTAACATAAACTTTTTATTCAAGAATAAAGATGTAATACTTCCGCTCTACAATAGTTTAGTCAGACCCCACTTGGAATATGCGGTATAGTTTTGGTCTCCCCATCATGCAAAGGACATTGCTAAATTAGAAGGTGTTCAGCGTCGGGCAACAAAAATGATCCCTTCCTTGCGCACCAAATCCTACGAAGAAAGGCTTTCCACCCTTAACATGTTCCCTCTTGAGAAACGTCGCCTCCGAGGAAAACTGATCGAATGTTTTAAAATAATTAATGGTTTCACGAATGTAGACTGATCAAAATTGTTTATGATCGATGACATTTTGAGAACGAGGAACAATGGCATAAAACTCAAATGTAGACAAATACATTCAGACTGCACCAAATTTTTCTTCACCAACATTGTAGTGCGAGAATGGAATAAGCTCCCACCATCAGTGGTCCAGTGTAACACGATTGACTCCTTTATAAACAAGCTCGACCGTCACTTCCTTCAACTTAATATTAACTAGAGTAAAAATGCAACGTTTTGGAGCCATCTGATTAATGTAGAATCACTTAGGTTTAAGGACAGGCACCTAGTCTGGACCATGGGGTCTGTGTGGTCTGATTTTCTATGTAAATTTATGTAAATCTTCCCTCTCTCCTACTCCTCGTCCTCCTCCTCCGTGTACATTCACAGCTCAATACTTCGAACATACACCTTAGGCGAGTTACGAGAGGGTTACGATAATCTTAGCGCTACGATGGTCGTAGTGGCCGTTGAACATCTGACGCATGACCGGCAACTGCTGGTAAAGGTACGCGCTGGAGACGTGCAGGTCCGTAACAGTGTGAACACAACAACGTGTTTCCCATTCAAGAATATTTTGGCGGTCCGGAACGGTACGTTCCGTGCCGGTCACTTTACGTATAGTGTGAATCGGCTTTTAATCGGCAGTATTGTACCAGTATCTTCCCGTGATTTCTAGCATCTAGCCAAAAACATCTCCAACCTCACTTTTTAATTTTTCCCTCCACTCCTCAGTCCTGACGGCAACACTGCCGTCTCATCTATCTCTTAATGCTGAACTCTTCTCTCAATTTTTTTTCTAAAAACTCCACTCTGGACGATTCTAGGCATATTCCTCCTACTCATCCCCTCTCTGACTCTTTTATGCCTGTTATAAAGATTCTTCAAAATGATGTTTTCTATGCCCTCTCTGGCCTCAATCCTCATAAGGCTTATGGACCTGATGGAGTGCCTCCTATTGTCCTTAAAATCTGTGCCTCAGTGCTGTCACCCTGCCTTGTCAAACTCTTTCGCCTCTGCCTGCCAACATCTACCTTTCCTTTATGCTGGAAGTATGCCTTCATTAGCCTGTGCCTAAGAAGGGTGACCGTTCCAATCACTCAAACTACCGTCCTATAGCTTTACTTTCTTGTCTATCTAAGGCTTTTGAATCAACCCTTAACCGGAAGATTCAAAAGCACCTTTCCACTTCTGACTTTCTATTTGATCGCCAGTATGGGTTCCGCAAGGGGCGTTATACTGGTGATCTCTTTGCCTTCCTAACTGACTCTTGGTCATCCTCTCTTAGCCGTTTCGGTGAGATCTTTGCTATTGCGCTGGACATATCAAAAGCTTTTCATAGGGTCTGGCACAAATCTTTGCTTTCCAAACTGCCCTCCTACGATTTCTATCCTTCTCTGTGTACCTTTATCTCCAGTTTCCTTTCTTACCGTTCTATATCTGCTGTGGTAGACGGTCACTGTTCTTCCCCTAAACCTATTAACAGTGGTGTCCCACAGGGTTCTGTCCTATCTCCCACTCCCTTTCTGTTGTTCATTGATGATCTTCTTGCCAAAACGAACTGTCCTATCCATTCTTACGCCGATGCCTCCACTCTGCATTACTCAACTTCTTTTAATAGAAGACCCACCCTACAGGAACTTAACGATTCAAGGTTGGAGGCAACAGAACGCGTAGCCTCAGACCTTACTATTATTTCCGATTGGAGCAAGAAGAACTTGGTGTCCTTCAACGCCTCAAAAACACAGTTTCTCCACCTATCCAATCGACGCAATACAACGAAATACAAAGGAAGAACAAACAACAGCAGACCTGCTGGTCCTGACGAGGCTGTTTGTGAAAAGCTACACTAACTATCTAATCAAAGGTGGAAGATGAAGGACAGCAAAGGCGAAGGCTCCTCCCCACCCACCCATCCCTCCAGCCTAAGCTGGCAGGAAAGGAAAAAGAACCATGCAGCATGGAAAAACTGCATGGAAACTATGTATGAAAGAGAAAAAAACTACCAATACTGCTACCATTAACCGGGCGATAAAAGCGGACAAGGACACCAGTATTCGAAAGAACTTAACGTTATTACGACAATGAGTAACATCTTAGTTGCTGGTTGGAATCAAAATACTTGTCTAATCAATTCTTGAAGGCCGTAACTGTTGTACTATCAACAATATCACAGGGTAGAGAGTTCCAAACATTAACAACTCGATTGAAGAAGAAGTGTTTAGCTTCGTGCGACGAGAATCTTTTACCACTTATCTTTAAATTGTGATTTCTTCTTGTTCTATTTGATCGATTAATTGTAAAGTAATCTTCCGCATTAATATCACTGAATCCTTTAAACATTTTAAACACTTCTATTAGATCGCCTCGCATTCTTCGTTTTCATAGGCTGAATAAATTTACTTATTTAAGCCTTTGTTCATATGATAAATTTCTCGACTTAGGAATCATCTTTGTTACTCTTCGTTGAACCCGTTCCAACTTTTCTATGTCTTTTCTGTAACAGGGAGACCAAAACTGTACACAGTACTCTAGACGGGGTCGAACCAACGAATTATACAGTTTTAATATTACTTTTTCCGATTTATTATTAAAGACTCGTCCGATGAGACCAACCAATTTGTTTGCAGTTTTAACTACCTCTGATCAATGCTGACCGGGCTTTAAATCGCTTGATATAGTGATTCCAAGATCCTTTTCTTTACTTACTGCAGAAAATTGTTGGCCATTCATTACCTACCGAACGCGATTGTTATTTTTTTTTTCCGATGTGCAACACTTTACATTTGTCAACGTTAAATTTAATTTGCCATTGAATGGCCCAACGTACAAGTCGATCTAGATCTGCCTGTTAAGCTTCTTCGTCGAGTGTCGCAGTTACTTTACTAGCAATTTTTGTGTCATCACAAATTTTGATACTTTGCAAGTGAGCCCATCATCGATATCATTAACATAAATTAAGAAGAGTATGGGGGAAAGCACTGATCCTTGAGGTACGCCGCTTCTGACATCGAGCCAGTTAGATGTAACACCGTTTAGAACTACTCTCTGTTTCCGCTCAGAGAGCCAGTCCACAAGCCAATTGTGAATGTTACCCGAGATACCGTGCGCCAATAGTTTGCTGAGCAATCGTTGGTGGGGGACTTTATCAAATGCCTTTTGAAAATCCAGATATATGATATCTACTGATCTGCTCTCATTGAACACCTCAAAAATATAATGAAAAAAAATCAAGTAAGTTAGTTAAACACGAACGTTTACTAACGAAGCCATGTTGCGAGTTATTTATTATATTATTTTCTTCGAAGAATTTCACCATATTGTCGCGAATGATAGTCTCCATTAACTTATAAACAATCGATGTCAGGCTAATTGGTCGATAGTTTCCTGGATGAGAGTTGTCCCCCTTTTTGAAAATTGGTGTGACATTTGCTAGTTTCCAATCCGACGGAACTTTTCCAGCTGTTAAAGATTTATTGAATATGATGGAGAGCGGTTTACAGATTTGATGTTTGATTTATTTTAAGACCCTAGGGGTAGTTTTGTCTGGACCAGGAGCTTTGCTTACTTTAATCTTTTCAATTGTGCGTAAAATGTCACTTTCTACGATGAGCACGCCACTTAACATCATTTCGGTCCTTCTAACCTCCGGCGGTTGAGGTGATAAACCATCTTCGTCGGTAAATACGGATGCGAAAAAGTTATTTAGGATTGTAGCCATTTCATTTTCATCGTTCGAATGGTTACCATTATCATTAGCTAGCGGTCCGATACCACAAGTGAATGACTTTTTATTATTTACATAGCAAAAAAATCTTTAGGATAAGATTTACTCGTTTCCGCTATATATTCTGAGTTGATATGTATCTACTGTATATGCGTTTTTTTTTAAGAGATAGGCTATTTTGAGTTTCGTTATTCCACCATTTGAGTCTCTTCTTAAAAGCTGAACGTCGGTTACGATAGGGTACGCATATACTTATGGCATTGTTAGATATTGTGGAGAAGGCCCCCCAAGATTTATCAATATCTGGTTCGGCCGAGATTTCAGTCCAGTCAGAATTATTTAGAATTGATCGGAGTCTTACGAAATTCGCTCTCTGATAATCAGGCACCTTTTCTTTACTAGGCGTTACTTTACTTTCTTTCATATTGATGCTGAATGTAATTGTTCGGTGATCGCTAGAACTAAAAATTGGACCAACATTTGCTTCGTTCACTAGATCAGCTGTCGTTGAAAAGATAAGGTCAAGTATATTATTTTCCCGAGTTGTTTCTTGAACGTGTTGATGTAAATCACTTTCTAGTAAATTTGTGTACAGGTCGAGCCCTGTATGACAGTTCATCGGTTCACCCCATCTTTTCACTGGCAAGTTAAAGTCCCCAACAATTACTGCCTCGCAACTGCTACTTGTTTCTAATAATAATTCACTTAATGCGTGGTCGATATCAAGAGTCTGCCTTGGCGGTCTGTAGATAAGTCCAATTACTATTTTACGAGATTTATTTTTAATTTCAATGAAGACCGTGTCTACATTGGTTATAATATATGTTTTCACGGTTACTGGATGGAGAGAGTTGTGGATATAAAAGATAATGCCTCCACCATGTCTATTTTCTCTTTCATGACTAAAGATGGTATAACCCGGTAATCTATATTCCGCAATGAAATCTCTATTTGAAGTGTCTATCCAAGATTATGTGACTCCGATGATGTGATAATGATTTCTAGCTGCGAGGACTTACAAGTCTTCAAATTTGTTACGTAGGCTGCGAGCGTTTACATAGCAAACTTTGATGTGATTCGAGTCGGGGGTTTCGCGGGTTGAGTGCTCCCTTACGGTGGAGCTACTGGTGCTCTCTCCTCCGCGTTTTTTTGGCCTTCGAAGAGCCACCTGGTCACAGATCAGCCTCCCGAAACGGGCTGCTCCAACAGGGTTTAAGTGAATGCCATCAGCAAGGAACAAGTCTGAATCGTAGTAAAAACTGTTCCACAAGTAAGCGAACTGGACGTTTTCTTGTGAGCAAAGGGACTGAAGTCTGTTGTTTGTGCTGAAGGCCTTACTGTAAAAGCTAGATTCGGCACCGACCCTCTGGAGGATTCCTGAGATTATGATGTTACTGGCATCCGTTTTACGTTTATATTGCTTGATCATGCGGCGGTATTTCTCAAGCAGTTCCTTAGAACGGGTTGTCTTTATGGCATTTGTCCCCGCGTGAATGACAAAGAGAGTGTTTCGGTCGGCATTTCTCGTGACATCATCGCACGCTGCGGTGATGTCGTCCAGGGCCCAGATTCGCTAACGCCTCGCAGATACGACAATCTTAAGTTTAGATTTTCCTGCCTTAACGCTGTTTCACACTCCCGGCGACAGACGGCGTAGTGTGTTGTTGACATATTTCGTTCAACCAATGGCAGCGCTCGATACATACGTACTCTAGAGACAGTAGCCAATCACAGGAACCTCAACACCAGTGCAGCACGTGGCCCGTGACAGAGGCAGGCGCTGTCTGTGACAGAGGCAGACGATGTTGTCTGCCCCACCGGGAGTACGGAGATGAAGTGAGGAAATTCCGGTAAGCCAATCACTTGTCATGTGGAGAGTCAGCTCGCTATATTATTGCTAAAACGTGCTAGTGAGTGAAACATTTTTGTTAACCTGCATGAAGGTATCCTTTAGGTAACGTTATTTTATTTTTTACAACAAAGGAGGCAGCTCACGTGCCTTTCTGTCAGTTCTTAGCCATGACTTTGTCCTCCGAGTTGTCCATGATCAGTCTCATTACCCTGTTTTGACCTCCTCTGTAGGTAAAAGTGTAATATACGCCAAGTTATCTCACCATGGAGAGGGGAAGGGATATGGGGCCACACACACTTCAGTACGTGATGTCATTTCAGTATTTTCATAGAGGTGAGGCCATTTACTGAGTAGCAGAGCTTAGCAAACATATCAGTCATTAAGATTTGCCACTTCTGCCACCAGGGCACTGCCCAATAATGTGGCTAGGACTAGGAGTGAAGGTCAGACATTGTCAGCTGCTCAGATATTGGGAAGTAGATAAAACGGCATATTCCAAAGAGCAGGTTGCTGTATTATGGCTTAAAACAATGTCGCTCTACTATAAGTGCAATAACAATAAGTAAAAAGCTCTTTCATAGTGCTTGAGATAAACTAACCTCCTATTAAAACATAGATACTTTAAATTCACTATTATAACTTAGTCATTGTATTTCTTTGTTTTCTTCATTTCCACAGATTAAGTTTATTAACTATGTAATTTTTTTAATTCATTGCTTCTTAGCCTTTAACTACTAGCCAGTCACTTTTACCTCTCTCTCTCTCTCTCTCTCTTTAAATTCACTATTATAACTTAGTCATTGTATTTCTTTGTTTTCTTCATTTCCACAGACTAAGTCTATTAACTGTAAACTTTCTACTTCATTGGTTCTTCACCTTTAACTACTAGCCAGTCACTTTTACCTCTCTCTCTCTCTCTCTCTCTCTCTCTCTCTCTCTCTCTCTCTCTCTCTCTCTCTCTCTCTCTCTCTCTCTCTCTCTCTCTCTCTCTCTCTCTCTCTCTCTCTCTCTCTCTCTTTAAATTCACTATTATAACTTAGTCATTGTATTTCTTTGTTTTCTTCATTTCCACAGACTAAGTCTATTAACTGTAAACTTTCTACTTCATTGGTTCTTCACCTTTAACTACTAGCCAGTCACTTTTACTTTACCTCTCTCTCTCTCTCTCTCTCTCTCTCTTATGATCCTGGTTATGATGACCAAGCAAAAAAATCTCCTTTTACAGGAGACTGAGTGTCACCTGTAAGTGTAATGGGTGCTACAACACCTAGCAGCCCATATGTCCCAGCAGTGGTCCAGCGTCGGACCCTTAAACTTCCAGGCAGGAGACACAAGATGGACACAAGATAAAAGATTCTGAAGAAGCAAGACCGAGCATATATTACTGGATAGTTTGCAGAAATGTGTAAATTTCCTTGAATAGTTTCAACCAGAATGACTGCAATAGCTGGAGCTTTTCAGGACTTTGTTGAATATTGCGGGGCATGAAATTCTGTATTTCTAATGCATCACTAAAGGTCTATTTTGCTTTCTTCAAACATGTTTTGTATTTGCAATTTATTTAATTGTTTTCTATAGGAAATAACATATAAAAAGATGTTTAATAGCAGGCTGTGAAGAATGGCTCCAAATAGTATACACCATAGGTGCTATATGATTTACATTTTATTAATTGTATAATAAGCTCAGCTATATTGTCCTGCAGTTAATTTTTAGAGTTAGATAATTTCTCCGCTTTTTTTACAGTTTAAGTTGTGGTTGTGTTCATGTATACCAGCAGTTCTTTCTTTAATTATATTAGTAAAGAAGTTGTTATTATATATGAGGTCAGATTAAGTGACTTTCAAAAGCATTATAATTAAGTTCACTTAGCCTGTGTCACTCACAAAGTTATACGCCTCCGTGGTCTAGTGGTTAGCGTGCCTGGCTTCTACTCCGCAGGCCCGGGTTCGAATCCCGGCCCGGCCAGTAGGCGTGCAACTCACCCAGCGGTTCATCCTCCCTCTCAGGCTGGTCAATAAATGGGTACCTGGGGAAATCTGGGGAAGGTAAACTGTGGTAACCCAGATATCATACTGGCCCTGTGTCCCGGGGTAATGGGGGCTCCCTTCCACCACAGTCTCAAAGGCCAATGCTACGGAGATGAGCACCGAGGCCATGCACTGCTACTGCGTATCCCCCCAACTTTACTACTCTTACTTTCAAAGTTTATATTTGTGTGTTTGTGTGTATGTTAGTGTGTGTGTGTGTCACATCCTGGAAAGCCCAAGACTTCTCTCAAAACTCTAATGACTCGAGAAAGAGTCTGGCTTCCAGCTATATCTTGAGAGCCAACAGTCGTTGTGAAAATTTTCTAGGTATAGTGGAATGTGTTTTGACAGTGGGCAGTGCCATTGTCTTTGAAGAACTCTACCGAGCTCTTAACGAAACACACCCATACAACAGTTTCCTCAATTATTTCCTGTATTTTACTGCCAGTACACTATTTAACACATTTAAATATTTAATAATGTATATATCAATGCCCACTTTTTCATTATGTTCTCAACTTGTGCCAGTAACATATGAGTCAGTACTTTAGTAAGGTTAGATTACATAAATGAAAAAAAGTGCATATTTGAGTTAAAAAGAGAAACATTTTCTTGTCAATACCCCCAAAATAACTTGAATTTCAAGGTGAGAAAGATTTTTTTTATAGTCTATGGACAAAGAACGTTTATTTTCTAGTTTTAATGTTGTGCTATAAGGAGAAAATGAAGTAATTATATATTTTTCACTCAACCTTATTGCATGAAATATATATATATATATATATATATATATATATATATATATATATATATATATATATATATATATATATATATATATATATATATATATATATCTATATATATATATATATATATATATATATATATATATATATATATATATATATATATATATATATATATATATATATATATATTTTGCCTCAACCTAAAATCATAAAATACTTTTTCAATTATAGTAGCTATGAAACTATGAGTGGGAGTAAAACTGGGTGATGAATCAAACCTTGACGGGTGTTGCTAGGTTGCTAGTTTACCAGCAATAGGTTACCATGTGATGGAGATGAGCACCAAGGCCACACACAGCTATGTGTATGCCCCCAACTTCACCCTACCTTTACTAGACACATCTATAACACCAGTAAAACTAGCATAGTAAACAGTAAATGTAATTCCTTAATACAGTAAATATTATTGAGACAAGGATGAGCCATGGGATGACTAAATTAACAAAATATGCAACAAACATATAATGCATGTTGCAAAGAATGGGTAAATGCTTAGCAGGAGCAGTCTATTAGAGATGCATAATACTTATTTCCTGTGGTATGTTATGATGCTTTTTAATGGGAATCTGTTTATTACCACAATAATTCACCTATGAAAGTGCTACAGCAAATTTACCCCAGAATTCACTAAAACAAGCACTGCGGCATATATTGTCCAGCCGTCTTTACTCCCAAATCTATTTACAAACTAACACTTATTTTACAGAGGAGAGTAAACTGTCAATTCAAGTATGAGACTCACCAAATCAACTCTAGTACTTTCATAATTGCTTCCTGGTGATAACTAACTCCACAAAAAAGAATTGATAATTTACCCAGTAATTAATACTTTGGGTCTCTAAAATAGGTCGCTAAAATCTTCTAAACAATGACAAGGGGACACCTAGAAATATGTTCAGGGAGATTGGAGGGCAGAGAAAAAGACTAACCAAGAAAAATGTTTGGGGTGCAGGGCCTGAAACCTCATCAACGGTAAACGGGAGGGGGGGGGGCATCCTTGGTTGTGCTAGTGGTCTAAGGTATTACAGACTACAAATTAAGACTAAATTATTCACCGAGCATGTATGAGTACCCACATTACCCCCTGGTGGATCTCCTGCGAGCATTGCAAGCCCTTCATATATATTAACACGAGTGTTTACAGCAGGATATTTGATTCAATAGTGTTCACAATCACCACATATTCAGTGAATGGTATTATATACGGTTGACACGTCCTTATAAAGCAATGTTTTGATAGCACTGTGACATTTTGCTCATTATTTTGGAAGCGGGTCTTCCTCTTCTTCTCCATTCCTGCTTGTGTTGTGGAGAAAATCTGTCCTACGTACGGGTCACGATAACTTACGCCATGCCTGGAGCTGCCTTAAAGTTACGGTGCCGGATGAGTGTCGTAACTGTTTAGTGAATAGCCCAAAGCAGCCGAAGGTTGCCTAAAGACATGTTTTGTGACTTACGAACGTCGTAACTCATTACTGAATCTAGGCCCAGTCTGGCACCTGGATAGCAGTAACGTTTTCTGCGGCCGTTTGATGAATGACCACAGAGCTCAACAGGCTGGCCACGCACCATGGAGTCCCCAACTAGGCGAGTCTCAAACTCCTCCTCCATGGTGTCTGCCAGCACCTGGAAACTATTGAAGGTAGTGGGGGTCAGTAAATCCTTGGTTGCCTGCTTCGGTTTGGCTCCATCCTTACAGGTTGGAACCCGATATCCTGTGAAGCAGGAAGAGAAGCGTTAAGTGGGGCAGGCTGGAAGCTGTCCTGTGAGGCAGGTTGGGAGTTAGCCTGTGAGGCAGGCTGGGGGTCAGCCTGTGAGGCAGGCTGGGGGTCAGCCTGTGAGGCAGACTGGCGGTTTTCCTGCGAGGCAGGCTGGGGGTTAGCCTGTGAGGCAGGCTGGGGGTTAGCCTGTGAGGCAGGCTGGGGGTTAGCCTGTGAGGCAGGCTGGGGGTTAGCCTGTGAGGCAAGCTGGGGGTTAGCCTGTGAGCCAGGCTGGGAGTCAACCTGTGAGGCAGGCTGGGGGTCAGCCTGTGAGGCAGACTGGCGGTTTTCCTGCGAGGCAGGCTGGGGGTTAGCCTGTGAGGCAGGCTGGGGGTTAGCCTGTGAGGCAGGCTGGGGGTTAGCCTGTGAGGCAGGCTGGGGGTTAGCCTGTGAGGCAGGCTGGGGGTTAGCCTGTGAGGCAAGCTGGGGGTTAGCCTGTGAGGCAGGCTAGGAGTCAACCTGTGAGGCAGGCTGGGAGTTAACCTGTAAGGCAGGTAGCACGTCCTCCTGTGAAGCAGGAGATTCGTCTGGAGACGGCACAGTCTCGGTGGAGGGCCTTTCCACCATCGATAGTGGAGTCACTGCCACATTATTTGAAACAAATTCCTGAAGGGCTTCGAATTTCTTTTCAAGATCATCATGTTTGACTTCCCATTTAGTCAGAGCCTTTTGAAGTTGTAATCTTTAAACGCAGAGGCGGCAAGTTCTACTCAGCTGGAAGTACTGAGCTGCAAATTGTCCGGGACAGACGTCACATTTAAGGCTCGAAGGCATTGTTAGAAATTTAAGCGAGTTAACAGTTTGGGCAAATATTAAAAGCGCTTTCGAAATAACTTAAATTGTGACCATAAATTGAATTGGATAAAAATTGTGCACGGAAATTAGATACTGCTGTGTTAGATGCCTCCAACACTGGGAGTTCGCTCTCACGGGGTCTTGAAAATGCCTCAAAGACCAATCGCTTGTCCTGAGCCTCGGTCACGAGAGAGACTTTCACAGCCCGGTGCTTTTCAGCTATTGTCCTCGAAGTTTTGTCCCATACCACGGGGCCGGCGTAGTCACACAGAGCAGAGCTGGCAAGGGAGGAGAGGAACCAGCAATTCGTTCCCACTTTCCGAAACGTCTAACTCAACTCTGCGACCCTTTCGAGGCCTGGCCAGTGGCACCTGTCACCAGGTGTTCTCCACCAGCTCTAGAGAGTATTAGACGCCCTTCCTGAGAGACCAAAAAGCTGAAATATTCCTTGAGTATAAGAATAACCGACAGAAACTCCACCTAGAAGCCGGGCGGTACAACCTCAAATGGCCCACGGAAGACATTTCTTTCAGGAGAAAACAAGAACCAGCTGTTATGCAGAATAGGGATGGGAGTACCGTCGATAGAGGGGAGGGACGGGGAGCTCACACCGACAACTGGTTCCCAGGGAGGCTTTTTAGTGTAGAGGTCGTCACACTCCTCTACATCGCAGACCTAAATAACTAGGCACGGTCCAGCTGACTAGGACCCTGGAGCTCCAGCCATTGTCTCATAAAGAGTTCCTCTGCCTGCAGTCCAATCCACCACTGCTACTGCCCAGAGGCTTCACCGTGACCCTGGCACGGGAGACAGATCAGGTATTACACCTTGTCCAAGGGTGACCTGAGACTATGCAGGGCAGGGACGTCTAGTTCCCTGAGGTGAAAACACTTCACCCGCATACCCAATCTTCCAAACAACTATCCCCTATTCTTTGACAACACTCAGCTATCACTTTCTTCAACACTAAACATCCTCGGTCTATCCTTAACTCAAAATCTCAACTGGAAAGTTCATATCTCATCTCTTACTAAATCAGCTTCCTCGAAGCTGGGCGTTCTGTACCGTCTCCGCCAGTCCACCGCAGAGTTGCTATCTATTTGGGGGAGGCGGTGGCTGAATCGACAGAGTAACACCACCGCGTTCAGGAGGACGCGAGTTCAATCCCCGCCCGGTGCCACCAAGCTGGGATTTTTCAGCCGCCGCCGAGTGGCTTAAAACTACCCACATGCTGTCCAGAAGACCACCTATCAACCCGGACTCTAGATTCTAGAATTAAAGATGAGCTCCGGGAGGGCAGCATGAGCCAATGCAAGATGGCGCCACTATAAACACTCGCCTGCGCCAGAACGGGCTGGGCCGACAATCAGGACCCACCGGGAAGAAGCCTTGGGCCGACCATCAGGCCCCACCGGGAAAAAAGCCTACCGGCGCTATAGGCCGCGACGTAAAAAAAAAAAAAAAAAAAAAAAAAATTTACAGGGGCCTTGTCCGCCCTCGTATGAAGTATGCATCTCATGTGTAGGGGGGGGGGGGTCCACTCACACAGCTCTCCTTGACAGAGTGGAATCAAAGGCTCTTCGTCTCATCAACTCTCCTCCTCATGTAGGCGGTGGCGTAGGTGGTAGCGTACTGGGCCCACATTCACCGCGTGATGGACGACGCGGGTTCGAATCCCCACGCTACCACTCGGATTTTTCAGTCACCGCCGAGTGGCTTAAAACTACCCACATGCTGTCCTGAAGACCACCCATCAACCCGGACTCTAGAGGAAGCCGTCCAAGCGAATCAAGAACGAGTTCCGGGGGGCAGCATGAGCCAATGCAAGATGGCGCCACTATAAAACACTCGCCTGCGCCAGAACGGGCTGGGCCGACCATCAGGCCCCACCTGGAAGAAGCCTTGGGCCGACCTCCTCCTCCTCCCCCTCCCCCTCCTCCTCCTCCCCCTCCCCCTCCTCCTCCTCCGCCTCAAATTCCTCGCCTTCCTCTTCCGTTCCCCCTCTCCCCTCTTCCCGCCCACTCTCCCCCTCCTCCTCCTCCTCTCCCTCTTTCTCCTCCTTGTCCTCCGCCTCCTCGCTCGTCCCTCCCTCCAACACCTGTCCCCCTTCCTCCTCCTCTCCTCGTCCATTCCTCCTCCACCACCACCTCCTTTCCTTCTTCCTCCTCCCCCTTCCACCTTCCACCTCTTCCACAATTTCTCCTCGTTCTTCACAGCAGGTCCCTCCCCTCCCTTCCCGCTCTCCCCTCCCCCCTTAACCCACCCCTACTGGCCCCCTTCCGACCGTCGGGTTCTTGTTGTTGGTGATAGTCAGGTTCGTTATGTTGACAGGTATTTTGCTCCAAGGATAAGAACAGGACGAGGGTGTGTTTGGCAGGGGTGGGCCATATATCAGACAGGATTGAGGCGTGTATGGCAAGCGAGGGATCGAACCCCATTGTCTTTCTCAGCTGTGGCGGAAACGACGTTTCGTGTGCCAAGCGAGGACCTTCTCAGGCGTTTTAGAGAATTGTTAGGCAGGATACGTGACGCTGGTGGGTCACCAGTAGTGTGTGGCGTCCTGCCAAGGAGGGCGTTGGCGATGGATGGCTGTCCAGGGCGATAGCAGTGAACAGTAGACTTGCTGAGCACTGCGAGCGCAATGGGTGGCTGTTCTTCGACAATTGGGACCTCTTTGGCAACGACGCCCTCTACGCCCGTGACGGGATACACTTGACGTTCAAGGGTGTTGAGGCTCTCTCAGACTCCCTTGAGCGAGCACTTGGTACCCTGAGGGATTTTTTTAGTATAGGCGAGGGGGGGAGGAGTAATGGGAGCAATGGGAGGAGTAATGGGAGGGGACAACTAGCTCATAATATAACCAGGCAGCTTAGAAGTAATTCTAGAGGAGTAACAGAGGACGGGCTAAGAATCTTCTATACTAACAGCAGGAGCCTCAGAAACAAGATAGACTTACTAAGGTGAAGCTTGTTCAGAAAATTTTGACATAATAGCGATCACTGAGACATGGATAGACTTTGCTAATAGAAATTTTAGGTCAGAATTTGAAATAACGGGTTATCAGATGTTTCACAAAGACAGAAGGGGCAGAAAGGGAGGTGGAGTTGCGCTATATGTTAAAAACTCACTTAAATGTTTAGTTAACAACTCAGTCAAAACTAACATGGATTCAGAATCAGTTTGGGTGGACGTTTACAAAGGGAAAGAAAAATAACTCTAGGAGTTATATACAGGCCACCCAACCTTAACAGGCAGGACACGAGTATATTACTACAGGAGACTGGCAGGGCGAGTATGAGTAGAAATGTCTGCGTAATGGGGACTTTAATTATAGGAATATAGACTGGGAAGATCTAGTGGGTGACCTGGAAGCCGAGGACTTTCTTGAAGTTATACAAGATAATTTCCTTAAGCAGGTAGTTACTGAGCCTACCAGAGGAGATAACATATTAGACTTAGTCCTAACCAATAATGGGAACTTGCTACGTGAGTTGGAGGTGGGCGGAGAGTTAGGAAATAGTGATCACAGAACGGTTCGTTTTAGGTTAGACCGTGATCCAAACCCAGTGTTAGTGCCAGATTTTAGAAGAGCAAACTACGAGGGGCTTCGAAGACATCTTGAAGGGGTAAACTGGGATAATTTAGGGATTCATGAGGGCCAGAACTGCGGATTGGAGAGCCAGGAGAACCAGGTAGAAATGTCTTACAATAATTTAGTTAGAGTAATAGTAGAGGGGCAAGAACAGCATATACCACATCGAACACTGAGAAAAGAAAACAATGATCCTATGGATGACTCGTGGACTAAAACACGAGATTGGGTTAAAGAAGGAATTTATCAGAAAATAAAGATTGGGGAAACACATCTCAGGGGCCGGGACGTCGAACTATCTAGATTAGTTAAGAAAAACACCAGGATAGCAACAAAAACTATGAGAACAAAGTAGCAAATGAGGCGAACAGTAATCCTAAGGGCTTCTTTCAGATGTATAGAACAAAACACGGGAGAAAATTGGACCGCTGAAAACAAACACAGGGGAGCTAGTAGAAAATTACGAAAATATGAGCACATTGTTGAACGACTACTTCCTTTCAGTATTCACACAGGAGGATCGAACGACTATACCGGAAAGAGTTCAGGTGTACGAGGGCGGGGATGGCGATAAATTGAGGGATATAATCATTACCAGGCAAGTAGTTCAGGATGAGATAGATAAGCTTAAGAAGAACAAGTCGCCAGGTCCTGACGGGATATTTCCGAGGGTATTAAAGGAGCTAGGTGATATAATCAGTGACCCACTAACCGGCATCTTTAAGATGTCGGTAAATACTGGCTATGTGCCGAGCCTATGGAAAGTAGCTAATGTGACGCCGATTTTCAAAAGGGGGACAGGTCAGTTGCTTCAAACTATCGCCCAATTAGCTTAACATCGGTTATAGGCAAGATGCTGGAGTCCATAATAGCCAGGAACATTCGGGAGCATTTAGCATAGCTTAATTCACGACTCGCAGCATGGGTTCACAAAAGGTAGGTCATGCCTCACCAATCTCTTGTCCTTCTACAATAAAGTATTTGAGGCGGTTGACAGAGATGAAAATTATGATGTAATCTATCTTGATTTTAGTAAAGCGTTTGACAAAGTTCCTCACCAACGACTGTTGCTTAAATTACAGGCTCACGGAGTAGAGGGTAAAGTTTTGAACTGGGTCAAGGCGTGGCACTAGGAAGCAAAGAGTGCAAATCAATGGTAAAAGATCTGACTGGGGATGTGTTACGAGTGGGGTCCCACAAGGTTCGGTATTAGGTCCACTTTTGTTTATTATTTATATCAATGACTTAGACACAGGAATTAGTAGTGATGTTAGTAAATTTGCAGATGATACGAAGATCGGTAGAGTAATTGAGTCGGATCAGGACGCTAGTATTGAACTCAACAGATTATAGGACTTGGCGGAAAAATGGCAGATGGACTTAAATGTAGGGAATTGCAGTATTCTGAGTGTAGGTAGTAAAAACCACTAACATAACTATTGCTTAAATTAAACTATCATAAGTAGGTCTGGGTGCGAGAGGGATTTAGGGTCTTAGTGAGCTCTGATCTCCGTCCAAGGGCACAATGCATTCAAGCTAGAAATCGAGCTAATAGGGTACTGGGATTTATTTAAGCAAAGTCTTCCTCAAACTATATTTAGCATTAGTTAGACCTCATCTTGACTATGCGGTTCAGTTCTGGTCACCCTACTATAGAATGGATATCAAAATGTTAGAATCGGTGCAGAGGAGGATGACTAAGATGATTCAGGGTTGAGAGGAAAGACTCAAACAGTTAAACTTGCATTCTCTAGAAAGGCGAAGGTGCGTGGAGACATGATCGAGGTTTATAAATGGATGAAGGGCTTTAATAAGGTTTAAACTGGATAAATTCAGATTCAACAGGGACATAGGCAAAAATTGGTTTACTAACAGGTGGTGGATGAATACAATTGTCACATTCAAAAATAGACTAGATAAATTCATGGACAGCGATAATAGGTGGGGTTAGATACACGGGAGCTTAGGGTCAAAGGAGCTGCCTCGTACAGGCCTACCGGCCTCTTGCAGACTCCTGCGTTCTTATGTTCTTATGTTCTTATGACCATCAGGCCCCACCGGGAAGATGCCTACCGGCGCAATAGGCAATCAACGTAAAAAAAAAAAAAAAAAAAAAAAATACTGTTAGTCTTCTACCTCTCAAATTCCGCCGCCATGTTGCTTCTCTTTATATCTTCTATCGATATTTTCAAGCTGACTGCTCTTCTGAACTTGCTAACTGCATGCCTCCCCCCCTCCCGCGGCCCCGCTGCACACGACTTTCTACTCATGCTCATCCCTATACTGTCCAGGCCCCTAATGCAAGAGTCAACCAGCATCTTCACTCTTTCATTCCTCACACTGGTAAACTCTGGAACAATCTTCCTTCATCTGTATTTCCTCCTGCCTACGACTTGAACTCTTTCAAGAGGAGGGTGTCAGGACACCTCTCCACCTGAAATTGACCTCTCTTTTTGGACACTCCTTTGACCTCTATTCAGGAGCAGTAAGTAACGGGCTTCTTTATATTTTTCTTTTCGCCCTTGAACTCCTTAGCTGTAAAAAAAACATAATTATGTAATTGTTGATTGGTGAATTCCACCTCCCCTCTCGGTGAGTACTGCATAATTATTTTCGTCCATTATAAATAAAACGACATTTCCCTAGAGTTGCTCTGATTGTAGGGTCTTTTTCCCTAGGAGGTTATAATGTGTGTGGGGGTGGGGGGAGGTCCACGGGGGCAGATGGAATTGAGGGGGAGTTAGAGGTTTGGTTATGTTAAGTTCGGTTGGGGCAGTTTAAATATATTCATCATGCGGTGTGGGCCGTCCAAAATTACGTGGCGTTCAACGGATTGTGGCGGCGGCATTGTGGAGGGGGGGGGGGGGGGGGAAGAGTTCCACTACGATGACCATCCTATGCATCCAATGACACCCCCAACACTCGTCAACAGATTGGCTGTAGCGGGGAGGAGGTGGCTCAGTGGTCAACGTGCCGGCTTCGCATTCGGTGCGTTGTCCATGATGTGGGTTCGAATCCGCTCACCTGGGATTTTTCAGTCACCACCGAGTGGCCTAAGACTACCCATATGCTGTCCTGAAGACCACCTATCAACCCGGACTCTAGAAGAAGCTGTAGGCTACAGCTCAAGTGAAATCAAGAATGAGCTCCAAGGGGCAGTATGAGCCAATAATAATGGCGCCACTATAAACAATTGCCTGCGCCATGACGGGCTCGGGCCGACCATCAGGCCCATCCCATAACGAACACCACTGAGTGCCAGGATTCGAACCCGAACCATTCCATTCTGTTCTATTCAGAAGGCCCGGGTTCGAATCCTGGCACTCAGTGGCGTTCATTATGGGATATTTTCCCTGTGTTAATACAGTTTCTCTAATGTACATCAGGCCCATATGGATAAGCCTACCGGCTCTAAAGGCCACATGTAAAAAAAAAGAAAAAAAAAAGCGGCTGCTAGGTTATGTTGTAATAGATTACAAGAGTATACGTTAGAGACTTTACTTACGTTCGAGACTAGGGAGTTCTCCCTATTTTAGGGATTTTTTAAGGGAAATTTTGGATGCTCATTTCTCAGTGATTTTGCCTTCCCCCCCCAAAAAACCCGGTTCCCCACAGGTCCCCAGGCTTGTGTTGGGGGATAGGGGGGCTGGAGTGGTGGAGGGGGTGGAGTGGTAATTCTTAAGATTTACCCTCATTTCTGCTTGATTTCGCAAGGTTTTCATGCAAGAACGATTTTGGTTGTTCGAATTTCCTTGGAGTGTTCTCCTTAGCTTGGCAACTGTCATGTTAACAGACGGGTGTGTGGCAACTTCCTTGGTGTGTTGTTGTTTTCGTTCTTGTTTTCCAGTGATTTACAACTTTTGTTGCTATGATGGATGGTTCTTAGTAATGTTGATTATGTTGTGCTGGAAGCTTCCCCCGGGGTCTATAGGCCTCTGGAAGACTCTGGGAGGAGCGAGTAGAGGGGCGGGGAGCAAGGCCCCGCCCGCGCCCCGCGGGGCTCGCGGCCAGGCGCCAGGCGGGAAGTGTTGCCAACTCGCACATATTTTTGCTACATGTTCTTGTATAATCGAATATATACTGTAACGTTCTAGACTGTACTGTTCTGTATATATATAGAAGAGGGCGAGAGGGGTCAGTCCCAGTCTTAGTAAGCTAGTGGCCAGTGAAGAGTCAAGAATGAATTGTACTACTAAGGAAGAATATTAAACTACAGAAGCTGTGCAAGGTGTTTACATATCTCCTTCCCACGGAGTCTTGTGACGGCGACACGGAACCCAAGTATACGTCCGGCATAACATTGGCGTCAGGAGTATAGGCATTTGTTTTTTCGCCATGGAGACTCGTTCCCAAGCTGCCCAGAGGGACGACATGTTGACTGAACTCTTGAAGGCTTTGAGACTACAGGGGGAAAAACAAGAAAGAGCACACTAAGAACTCAAAGAACAACAAGAAAGAGCACACCAAGACCTCAAAGAACAACAAGAAAGAGAACAGCAAGACCTCAAAGAACAACAAGAAAGAGCACAGCAACAACAAGAAGAAACACTCCAAGCACTCAAAGAACAACAAGAAAGAGCACAGCAACAACAAGAAGAAACACTCCAAGCACTCAAAGAACAACAAGAAAGAGCACAGCAACAACAAGAAGAAACACTCCAAGCACTCAAAGAACAACAAGAAAGAGCACAGCAACAACAAGAAGGAACACTCCAAGAACTCAAAGAACAACAAGAAAGAGCACAGCAACAACAAGAAGGAACACTCCAAGAACTCAAAGAACAACAAGAAAGAGCACAGCAACAACAAGAAGGAACACTCCAGGAACTCAAAGAACAGCTAGAAGATCGCTTCACAGGATTACAGCTACAGCTAAAAGCAGTACAAGATGGAAGTGAGTCAGTGCGAAGAGAAATGACTGATGTGACCACGAACTTGGGACAACGCCTGATAGAAGTGGAGAAAGAACACACAAATCTTCAACAAGAGATGGAGGTGGTACGGGAGACGACACACAAAGAAATATTAGAAGTAAGTGACAGAGTGAAGGCCCTTGAAGACTGCTTGGATGGAAACGGACAGCCAGTGCCTGCAGGGGCTAGTTGTACCCAAGATGCTTCTCCTACGCAAGTCCGGGTAGTTTGAGCCCGGTTTCGCCTGAGTTTATCCCCGCAAGAAGTTCCGCCAGTCTCATGAGTCTGCTGGGGTCGCCTGCTAGAAATAAGCCTCATGAGTTTGATGGCAAAGTCTCTTGGGAGGCTTACCGCGCTCAGTTTGAGCTGTTGGCAGCTCGGAATGGATGGGATGACCAAGAGTGCGCGGTTCAGCTGGCCACTAGCCTGAAAGGGGCGGCGCTGGAGGTCCTTGCTCAGCTCGACAATGCGACAAAAGGCAGCTACAGCGGGCTAGCACAGGCGCTGGAGCAACGATATGGGACCAAGCACCAGAACGAGATCTTCAGGGTTAGGTTCAGAACCCGCAACAGGAGGCGCGACGAGTCTCTTCAGGAACTCGCTCAGGACCTTGAGAGCATGGCGCACAAGGCATATCCAGGTGCCTCCTGACTCCTGACGATTTTGCTGCGTGATCAATTCATCGATGCCCTGGACAGATCTCAGCTGAAGATACAAGTGAAGCAAGCTAAGCCAACATCAATGCAGGAAGCTCTCGCACGTGCCATGGAGTTTGAGTCCTTTGTTAGGTCTAGCTTGTCAAGCTTCAGGGACAACTCGACTTCTGGCTTTAGGGCACGAAAGGGCGCTGTCAACGACACAGACAGGTTCCAAGGAACGTGCTGGTACTTCGAGAAGGTTGGGCAAAAGGAGAACAAATGGTATAAGAGGAAAAAGGAATATGAAGGTGGCGCTAGGAAGAAGCCCAGGGAAGGACCCAGGTGCTGGACCTGTGGAGAAAAGGGGCACTGGAAGAATGAGTGTCGGAAAAATGTGCCCCCGGCGAGGAACCACCACTCGGGAAACTAAGGAGGACTGGTTCACGGGGGCAACGACCAGTCTGTCCTGTACATGCCCCGAAGATATCAATGTGCAGGAGAACTACCATGACGAGCTGCCAAGTGGGGGGCAAGGTTGACGGAGTGTTGTGGCCTGTGGTCGTCGACACAGGCTCGGAACGCACATTGGTGCGACCTGACGTGGTGAGTCATATTCGGCTTCCTAAGGCGTCGCATCGACTGTGCAGAGTCACTGGACACTATGCAGAACTCAGTGGCCCAGTGGACGTGAAGTTTGAGCTCGGAGGAAAGGAAGAGTTCCTCTCTCTCTACGTGGCTGAAATGGACGACCCCTGCATCCTAGGTGTGGATTATCTTGTCTCCCACAGGTGCGAGCTGGACTTCCGCGCTAAGCAGCTGACTGTAGGAGGAAGGAGGGTGCCACTGACGACTGTGCACAAGGAGGGCCTGCCAGTGACGGTCAAGCGCACCACCATTATTCCTCCGAGGTCAGAGATGCTGTTACCCTGTCAAATTACGAGTGTCCCCCCGGCTAGTCTGTGTGTGGTAGAGAGTGGAAGTCGATGCCCGGTAGAAAACGGGGTGATTGTAGGCAGTTCTTTGGCAGACCCTACTGCAGCGGAAGTGCCTGTCGTCGTGGCCAATGTCTCCTTCAGCCCAAAGAAAATAAAACAAGGGATCATGGTGGGGTTGTGCCAAGAGATCGACCAGAAACCGAGAACCTGTGTCTGCAGGAGAACCCTGACGAAGCCCCAGGAGGAGCTGCCCGACTACCTGCGCGACCTGTTTGACAGGAGCTCCAAGTGTCTAGAGGAGCCCCAACTGGAACAGCTCAGAGAGCTTCTCGTGAGGAATGCAGATGTGTTTTCCACAGGAGACCTGGACTTGGGGTGTACGGACCTGGTAGAGCACCACATCGACACAGGTAGCCACCGCCTAGTGAAGCAAGCTCCTCGAAGGATGGTACCAGCCCGTCGTAAGGAGATGGATGAGGTGATGGATGATCTCCGGCAACAAGGGTTAATCGAGCGGTCCAGCAGCCCGTGGGCGTCTGCTGTAGTGCTCGTCAGGAAAAAGGACGGTTCCCTCAGGTGCTTCGTGGACTACCGAGCCTTCAACGATCTCACCATCAAGGATTCATACCCACTCCCACGGATCGACGACACGCTCGACGCTTTGGTGGGCTCCAAGTGGTTTTCAACACTAGATATGAAGTCTGTTTATCACCAAGTCAAAATGTCGGAGCAGGACAAAGATAAAACTGCCTTCTCCTACGGTCAAGGCCTGTGGCAGTTTAAGGTCATCCCTTTGGCCTGTGCAACGCGCCGGCCACGTTCGAGCGGCTGATGGAGAGGGTGCTGGAGGGACTTCACTGGAAGATGGCACTCATCTACCTCGACGACGTGATTGTCTTTGGCTAGACCTTCGAGCAGGAGATGGAAAGGCTATCAGAGGTTTTCGCCCGGTTTAGAGCAGCACACCTTAAACTCAGCCTGAAGTAATGCTGCCTATTCCAAAAGGAGGTCCAATACTTGGGACACATCGTGAGCGAGGCTGAGGTACGCACTGATCCTGAGAAGGTAGCTGCGGAAAGGGAATGGCCGACACCCACCAACGTGAAGGAGCTGCGGAGCTTCCTCGGGTTGTGCTCATACTACTGCATGTTTGTGAAAGGCTTCGCTACGATTGCTGCACCACTGCACCTCCTGACGAAGAAGGGGCGCAAGTTTGAGTGGACAGCGGAAATTCAGGTTGCCTTTGAGAAGCTCAAGGCCCTCATCAGATCGCCCGTACTCACCTACCCAGACCCCTCTAAGCCTTCTATACTGGATTGTGATGCCAGTGATGAGGGGATTGGTGGAGTGCTGTCCCAGGCATGTGCCGACATGGAACGGGTTGTGGCCTACTTCGCTCACCCCAGCCGAGAAAATCTATTGCCTAACCCGGAAATAGCTCCTGGCAGTAGTCAAGAGCCTAGACTTTTTCCATGCTTACCTGTACAGTGCAACTTTCACCATCCGCACGGATCACGCTGCATTGCGGTGGCTGAAATCACTGATAAACCCTGAGAGCCATCTTGCTCGCTGAATAGGTTAACTAGAGCTGCATCACTACACTATTTTGCACCGATCTGGGCTAACACACAGTAACCCGGACAGCTTGAGCCGGCGCCCAGGCTACCTGAGTGTCAACATTGCCTCCAGAGGGAAAGCTTCCAGAATATGTGCCGCCGCACTACAGTGGAACAGACAGCGGAAGTACCATGGGAAGACTTGGGAAAAGTGCAGCGGGAGGACCGAGATCTGAGACCAGTTATGGAGTGGCTGAGTCAGTCGTCAACGCGACCTGGGTGGGAAGTAGTCTCGAGAGAAAACCCAACCACCAAGAATTACTGGACTCAGTGGGACATTCTTTGGATGGACAACGGGGTGTTGCAACGATGCTGGGTCTCTCATGATGGTCTTGACCACTGCTGGTCCACATATGTTCTTACATAGCCAGTGTTTTATTGTAATTGTATCATAGGCAGTCTGCTTGATAAACTCCCACTATGTATGTTAATGGTAACTAGACTGCTATTTAGATTTTTGTATATCGCGAGGTCGCGATCACTGGTAGGTGACCGAGCAGTGTTATAGTAGGATATCAATGTATTATTATTATTATTTAATATCACCACGAATTAGGCATACAATTGTCAATGAAAAAAAAACACGACAGATAGATCACGCCACCTTATAGGAATGTCGTCCGTCAGTGTTTACCGTCTCATTTTTGTATACATCGCATTTCATAGTGCGTGGAGGTCACCTTGACGTACGTGACCAATTGTAACAATTATTTTCCAACCTGTAAATTGTCACTCCTTCGCGAGATTCCGACTGACACACAACGACAGTCGCTCTCGCTCCGACGCTCCTTTGTACATAGGCTACGAATATATTCGCCTTAAGGAAGCTGCAGTCTTAATCAACGCTCTTTAAACGCCCCCCGCAAGCCCGTTACAGTCGCTTCGGTGTGCCTAAAGAGCTCCATTCCGACCAGGGGAGGAATTTTGAGTCAACAGTCCTTGTTGAGTGCTGCAAGCTTCTGGGTATCAAGAAGACCCGGACCACCCCTCTGCACCCACCGTCAGATAGAATGGTGGAGAAGTTTAATTGGACGTTGGGCCAGGAGTTGGCCAAGCAGTGCAACAATGATCAGTCTTCATGGGATCAGAAGCTGCCTGCGCTGCTCATGGCCTACAGGTCAGCCGCCCACGAGACTACGGGGTATTCGCCGGCAAAGCTGATGTTTGGACGTTAGCTGCGATTGCCGGTTAACCTACTGACAGGAAGGCCTCCTGGGGAAAGCCTTCCAAGGGACGCCTCCAGTTTTGCCCGTCAGCTAGAGGAACGGCTTGAAAAGGTGCACCATCAAGTCCTTGGCGCCTTGAAGTTCTCCGGGGAGGCCATGAAGCGCGGTTACAATATGAGGGCAAGCCACGTTGACTTCAAGGAAGGAGACCAAGTCTGGCTTTACAACCCGCAGATGAAGAAAGGACAGTCTCCGAAATTACAGAGCCCCTGGAAAGGCCCTTACACTGTGCTAGAACTCCTCTCCGACGTAACTTACCGAATCCGGAGAACGGAAAGGACCAACCCGGAAGTTGTCCACGTTAACCGGCTATGGAGGTACCACGGTCCGGGAAACTACACCTGGAGCAACTACAGACACCCAACAGCCGATGAAAACGCAAGGGACTCCCAGGACCGAGAGGAGGTCGACGACGACATAGGCCTTCTGAACCTTTCAGCCGTGGGAGATAACCTCCCGGCTTCGGCAGATGTTCCAGGGACACCCCAAGAAGCGGACGACGACGAGGCGCACCAGGAGACAGACGCGCAGGAGGCAGCGAACAGAAGACAGAGATAACGCAGGCGTCCACGGCGATTTTTTTTTTTTTTTTTTTTTTTTTTTTTTTTACAGCAAAGGAGACAGCTCAAGGGCACAAAAAAGTAAACATTAATAAAAAAAAAAGCCCGCTACTCGCTGCTCTAAAATAATCCAAAGAGGTGGCCGAAAGATAAGTCAGTTTCGGGAGGAGAGGTGTCCTGATACCCTCCTCTTGAAAGAGTTCAAGTCGTAGGCAGGAGGAAATACAGATGAAGGAAGATTGTTCCAGAGTTTACCAGCGTGAGGGATGAAAGAGTGAAGATGCTGGTTAATTCTTGCATAAGGGGTTTGGACAGTATAGGGATGAGCATGAGTAGAAAGTCGAGTGCAGCGGGGCCATGGGGAGGGGAGGCATGCAGTTAGCAAGTTCAGAAGAGCAGTCAGCGTGGAAATATCGATAGAAGATAGAAGAGGCAACATTGCGGCGGAATTTAAGAGGTAGAAGACTATCAGTATGAGGAGGAGAGCTGATGAGACGAAGAGCCTTTGCCTCCACTCTGTCCAGAAGAGCTGTGTGAGTGGAGCCCCCCCACACATGAGATGCATACTCCATACGAGGGCGGACAAGGCCCCTGTATATGGACAGCAACTGTGCAGGGGAGAAGAACTGGCGGAGACGGTACAGAACGCCCAGCCTCGAGGAAGCTGATTTAGTAAGAGATGAGATATGAAGTTTCCAGTTGAGATTTTGAGTTAAGGATAGACCGAGGATGTTTAGTGTTGAGGAAAGTGATAGCTGGGTGTTGTCAAAGAATAGGGGATAGTTGTTTGGAAGATTGTGTCGAGTGGATAGGTGGAGAAACTGTGTTTTTGAGGCGTTGAAGGACACCAGGTTCTTCTTGCCCCAATCGGAAATAATAGTAAGGTCTGAGGCTAAGCGTTCTGCAGCCTCCAGCCTTGAGTCGTTAAGTTCCTGAAGGGTGGGTCTTCTATTAAAAGAAGTTGAATAATGCAGAGTGGAATCATCGGCGTAGGAATGGATAGGACAGTTCGTTTTGGGATACGACGATTATTATGTTTTTGATTAATTTTCTTATGTTTGTATATAGTTAAGTGTGTGATCGGGACGATCATAATTAAGAGGTGGGAATAGAGTTGTGCTGGAAGCTTCCCCCGGGGTCTATAGGCCTCTGGAAGACTCTGGGAGGAGCGAGTAGAGGGGCAGGGAGCAAGGTCCCGCCAGCGCCCCGCGGGGGTCGCTGCCAGGCGCCAGGCGGGAAGTGTTGGCAACTCGCTTATATTTTTGCTACATGTTCTTGTATAATCGAATATATACTGTAACGTTCTAGACTGTACTGTTCGGTATATATATATATATATATATATATATATATATATATATATATATATATATATATATATATATATATATATATATATATATATATATATATATATATATATATATATATATATATATATATATATATATATATATATATATATATATATATATATATATATATATATATATATATATATATATATATATATATATATATATAGAGGGCGAGAGGAGTCAGTCCCAATCTTAGTAAGCTAGTGGCCAGTGAAGAGTCAAGAGTGAATTGTACTACTAAGGAAGAATATTAAACTACAGAAGCTGTGCAAGGTGTTTACATATCTCCCTCTCACGGAGTCTTGTGACGGCGCCACGGATCCCAAGTATACGTCCGGCATATCAATACGCTTTTATGTCATTCTGGTAGTTTTGATTTCCTTAGAGCGTTTGTATAAACTTGTAAATTGTAATGTTGATGTGTGTGGCAGTCCAGCGGTGTGTTCACAGGCGCCGCGCTGCCAGACGACCTCCTCCTGTGCATCTTCTGACCATTGTACCGCTGTCTTCTAATTTACCCTTGCTTGCAGTCAGATAGGCTTTGCCCTTGTGAGATTCCCACTTCAATGGACCGTATTGGCTATACAGGCAGCGCCACATGTGGGCACTCAACTCCAAGCTGTCCTTTCCATAGAGTTCAAGTTATAGACTAGAGTGCGTCTGAGGCTGTCTCTGGGATACACGGCCATGGTGCCGCCATCGCTCCAAGCCGATGATTGCACACAGTTCACTCCTACCCGATTTCAGTTTTGCTCCATGTCAAATAGTAGAGTCAGGAAATCGGGTAGGAGTAAAGTGTGTGCAGTCGTTGGCTTGGAGCGGTGGTGGTACCAAGGCCTTGTATCCTGGAGGCAGCCTCAGACGCACTCTAGTACAGAACTTTAATTCTATGGAAAGTACTGCTTTGACAGTTCACCGACTGGCCACGTGTGGCGCTGCCTGTATAGTCAATATGGTCCACTGTGTCTCTTATGGTATGGGAACAGTTACCTTGGAGTGAACAAAGAATATGACTCCGAAGCAAGAGCTGAGTCAGGTCATGGCTGCGTCAGCTGTATGGCCTCGCCTCCGTTTCAAATGTTGGTTAACAAAGATAACTTGTTTTTACCACTCTTATCCGTGATATGTATAAAACTGATGTTTATAACCGTCCTATCATAAGCAAAATGGCTGTCACGAGATGTAATTACAAAGCGCCGTATTAGTATCTTTGGTATCACGTTATCAGTCAGTACATAGTGTCTCATTGCCAAGACAGCAGAATGCCGTCTTCTACCCTACCCTCGCAATCAAATATAGTGAGCGATGCTTCGGTCCTCCGTAAGGTGGCGGGTGTCGTGAGGTGAGGTGGCGAGTGAATCAGCCTGGCGCGGCAGTCATGATGGTGTCTGGCAGTGTGTGTACTGGGGGCTGACAGTTTTGTAGAAAAGCCCTTGAGTTGCCTCGTACTTTGGTTCGTTATGGCTGCGACCGTGGAACAATTTCTGAGCATTATCCTCATCAGTCATTTTAACTCACTGCAGAACAAAAGCCCTTCCCAACGTTCTCCACCTTTGCCTGATGATGATGATCCAGCCTACTCCTCCCCGATCCGGTAAATGCTCTGATGAGTTCTTCCCTTCAGCTGTCCTCTGCCTGCATTCTGGTGTCACCGTTTACCTTCCCCAGGTTTCCCAGGTGGCTACCCATTTATTGCACAGCCAGGAAGGGAGGACGATCATCTGGGCCTTCAGTGCGGGATTTGCTCATAATCTGATGGCTAAGTAACAAAACCTTGACTGACACGAATTAAAAATTATCATTTGGACAGGTGGCTCCCGTAGTCCCGTGGTAGAGTCTGCGCCTTGCGCTTCGGTGAGGTGCCGGAGCATATAGGTATAAGACCTGCCCGGTGCCATGGGAGTGGAAAAGTGGGCTCTTTCAGAGACATCCCCAGCCCCGTCGTTGGGCCTCCTCCTTGAAAGAATTGAGCATCTCTCTGCCAGCCGTCAGGATGGTTGTGCGGCATGCACCGCCTTTCTCCCTTGGGGTATATCCTCAACGAAAAAATAAAATAAAATCATTTGAACAAACTATCATACAAAATCAACTCAATTTGATGATAAAGATTGCAAAGTTGTGTTGCTATCTTATTTTCCCCATCGTGCATTGAATCTTTTTTTTGTGAATTTCATTATAAATTTGTTGCTATAAAGTTATTTAATCTTATCCTATCCAAAATTCAATCAATCAGTCATTCATTCTAATTATCTTTAAAAGCAAATGGCAACCAGGGGCGGAACCAGAAAATCAATTTTGGGGGGCCCGATGGTAAAATTTCATAAGTTAGCGACAGCCGCAGAACAGTGAAGACCAATGGATAGTGATGGCGGTTCTTTGCTTAAAATCCGCAGCTCCCGAACAATCAACGTGTATGTGACAAATTATGTTTTCTTGTACATATATATATATATATATATATATATATATATATATATATATATATATATATATATATATATGTATATATATATATATATATATATATATATATATATATATATATATATATATATATATATATATATATATATATATATATATATATATATATATATATATATATATATATATATATATATATGAAGTGCAATCAATATTTAAGCTGGCAAGTAATAACAAGAAACAATTGAAGTTGTACA
This sequence comes from Eriocheir sinensis, assembly GCF_024679095.1. Taxonomy (NCBI): domain Eukaryota; kingdom Metazoa; phylum Arthropoda; class Malacostraca; order Decapoda; family Varunidae; genus Eriocheir; species Eriocheir sinensis. The sequence continues at coordinate 274,715 of NW_026111648.1, forward strand.
TCCGACCAGTGAAAAGGCAGATCTGAACAAGTAGAAATTATCACCATACGAGCATTTGAAGAAAACTAAACGTTTATTTCGATATGTAAGCAGCAAGGGTGATTATAATACAGGTCATATATAAGTTACAAACCTAACCTTTACAAAAAAAGAGTTAATATGTAAAATTAGACACAGCTGATGATAAAAAGGAATTCTTATAGGACTTCTTTTACATGGGATTGAGGTAGCACATTTGCAATGATTGACTGATCTAAAGAAATATATTTACAAATTCCCAAGTATGCAACAACTAAGCAAAGAGTAGTCGGCAGTTTTTTTCGCCGAATTTGCTTATCACTCTCTCGACTGAAATGGGTATATCATAGATAACACAGAGGAGGGCAAGTCCGTTCAGGCGCTCTTGGTCGACGGTACTCCTCAGATAGGTTTTCAGCCTTTTCATTGCTGAGAACGACCTCTCTGCTTCCGGGTTGGAAACTGGAAGCGTCAACAGAGTTTTCAAGAGAATGGCGAGACTGGGGAACATGCTGGTGCTGGCGTGTGCCTGGACTTCTTTGATAGTTCGGAAGACCGGAACAGATAATATCCAGCTCTCCGCTTCCGCCTTCACGAGTGTCAGGGATTCGATGTCGAGCTCGTAGAATTTCGCCGCTTGAAGCACATCCGCAACATCCGTTTCGGGGCCCTTGAGGTGTTGCTCGAGCTGAAGTGCAACAGGCACTGTGTCGTCGCCGAACCGACTCTTCAACTCAGTCAAGACGTGGTCCACGAACGGAATGTGCACCGCCCGGCGGTAGTAGGTACTCCTCAGCATTCTCGCACGGAACATTTGATCGCTGGGTCTGTCGTCCACAGAGTCGTGGCACAGGGATGGTGCCATGCGATAACCCCACCTCGACCAAAAGCTCTTCCGCTTTCATGAACTCGTCGTGGAAATGATTCTCCGTATCTGCTCTGAACTTGGCAAAAATTGTATCGATGCCACGAATCGTGGCATCGGCTGACACCAGGTCGCCATCTTTTCTCTGAAGAGTTCGGCTCGGCTCGAGAGTATGCGCCAATATACACTCCACTACAACCAGTCCAACGAGAAAGCGGGGAACACGTATGGCGATGAGAAGGAGCCCAGCGGTGGCGTCAAGTTCTTCCTCGAGAGAAACAGGGATGACAGGCAGAAATTCAACGAAAACCAGCACTGTGTCATGCCTCTCAATCCACCTGGTGGGGCACAGTGGAACAAGCTTTTCGCGCTTGGCCGAGGTAAGCTTGACAACCTCTGTGAAGCGGAGAGAGCGCATATTTGAAGAATGAACGAAGTTGTACACCTTGGTCAGTGTTTGAAGAGCGAGCTTCACCTCCTTGACGTCACACGCCTTCGTCAGTATTAGATTCTGCCGGTGGTTAAAGCAGTGGATTGGCTTGGCCAGGGTGTACTTCTTCATGAGTACTGCGGCACACCCTTCGAATTTTCCCATCATGGCACTTGCTCCATCGAAACCAAGTCCCCTGCACTTGGCCATGTCCAATCCGAGGTCTTCAACGGTGCGCAAAAGGAGCCGGGCTAAATCTTTACCGGTGAGGTCTTGGGTGTGCACAAAGGCAAGGAAGTCTTTCCTTATTTCCTCTTCGAGGTGCTGAATGATGATAGTGGCCTGCACTAAAATTCACTTTCTGCTTGCATGTGAGGAATGAGGTCACAAAGATTTCTCCTAGGCCTTTAAATCTTGCGCCATAATATTCAATATACGATTCCGTAACTTAAATACTGAAAATAAATAAAGAAAACCCTGAGTTCTCCAGAAATGCAACAGAAAGATACCAGTTTTCGTTTTGACTCTCAGAAAGTGGACATTTTAGCAGAGGGGGGGGTGGGGGCGGCCCCTCCCCCCACTGTGTACGGCGTACTACGGCCCTGTGCGAGTATATGATTGTTAGATGAGTGCGGGGACCATAAGAGCGCGGGGCCCTGGGCACGTGCCCGTTGTGCCCTGGCCCTGCAGGCGAGTGAAAAATTACATCAGACACCGAAAAAAAAAAAATCTTGCCTGAGCATCCCGTCTACCTCCGCATAGTAAAGCCCAAGGAACCTATAGAGGATGATTTCTTTTTTAAGTTTGAAGGACAGCGTCCAGAGCTATCTAGCGGCTGCCGGCCCCGCTCCCCAGCTCTCTAGCTTTTTAGCGGTATCTTAAATATATTTTATGTTTTCTCAATTTAAGGGTATCTCAAATATTTTAGTTATCCTAATTTTTTTTTGGGGGGGGGGCCCGGGCTATCTGGCTCCCCAACCCTGTATCCCCGCCTGCATATGCCAACAGCCGACGACACATTCCGTATTATAGTTGCAGCACATTATAAGGGAGTCAGTTCTGTACCCACTATATCCCCATTCACTCGAGATTTTCTGTTGGGCGGAGATTTTTTTGGGGGGCCGGGCCCCCTGGGCCCCCTCCCCTGTATCCGCCCCTGATGGCAACCGTAAACTGGCAACGTATAATTAACACTGCTATTAGGGTGCCACAACGGCACATGAGAGGCGATGCCTCCGTTATGGGGTTAGCTGCATAGTGATGGGAGATATTCGAGGTTTTCAGTAATCGATTGTTTAGATTACTTTTGTGGGAGGTAATCGATTACCTTTCGATTACTTTTGTTATCAGTAATCGATTACCTCTCGATTACCTTCACCTTAAAGTGGTATATTGGTAGAGTATAAAGTATAATGTCATGGTTTGTGTATTCTCTCTCTCTCTCTCTCTCTCTCTCTCTCTCTCTCTCTCTCTCTCTCTCTCTCTCTCTCTCTCTCTCTCTCTCTCTCTCTCTTTTTTTTCCTGGAGTAATGAAAAAAAACATAAATAGCAGAAAATTTAATTAACAAAAACAAAATGGAACTCCAAAAGTCGTGACTTTTAATAATTATCAAGTAATCGTTTGGTAATCGCTTCATGATAATTTTAATCAATTACTGAGAAAAATTACCATGTTATCGGTGAAATCGATTACATGTAATCGATTTGGCTAGCCACTAGGCTTGCATGAAATGGCGTCTCGAAATGATACTCATCTACACACGAGGAAGGCTTGAAACACTAGCTAGAGCACACAGAAAGGATGACGGACATAATCACATTGAATATCGTTCATGAAATAGTGGAAGCCTGCATCAAGCAAGGCACAGTTCTGAGCTGTACCCCCGGTAGGCATTTGATTGTTGTCACAGCCATAGTTGGCCCAGTAGGGCGTCCCCATGATGACGGGCATGCCGTCTATCCACAGCCACATCCCCTCCATCTCCTCGTCGGTGGCACCGATCCAAAAATGGACATTCTCAGATGGCGTGCCTGAGGGAAAGACATTTTGGGTATGAGAGAGAGAGAGAGAGAGAGAGAGAGAGAGAGAGAGAGAGAGAGAGAGAGAGAGAGAGAGAGAGAGAACCCCCTACCCACTTACCTATCGTCCTTATGTACTGCTGGCTGTCAACAAAGAACTGCCCATCAGACAGGACGGCCAAGTCGCTGCCCAACTGTAGGCAGAACTGCCGCATGTCATACCACGAGCCGGAGACGGAGAAGTCCAAGTGGACGCAGCGGCCGCCCACCGACGCGAAGGGGCTTGGACAGGACTCTGAGGTCAACACGACAATGATGATTAGTCAACAAGCCGGTCAGTCAGTGTATTCCTAATGTGTGTGCATATATATATATATATATATATATATATATATATATATATATATATATATATATATATATATATATATATATATATATATATATATACACAAAGTACACCTACCGCAAAAATTTATGAAAATACCGCACTACCGCGGACCGCACAAAAAAATCCTGCGGTACTTTTTTGCGGTACTTAGAAAACTATCCAAGACGACATTTGCAGAGCGACATGCTCACATACTTTATTTATTTATTTTTTTTTTTTTACAGTGAATCGGACTCTTGAGTCAATCGGTATCAGTCATCATAATGAGTGATTCAATCATTCTGAATTTCAGTTATTGTTCAAAATTGAATACTAAATAGACAGACTAAACTAGTAAATAAATTGATTCCAAAAGTGCATTTGTAGCTGTTTGATTTATTATTGTTTTTATTTTGGGATTTTTTTTTGTAAATTGAGGCAATTGTACTATTTTAAGCATGTGTCCTTTGTTTCGATAGCCAGGATAGGCACTGAAATATTTTTTTTATTTATTTTAACTACCGTTACCGCAGTACCGCATACAGCGTACCGCACTGGGAAAAAAAAAAAATGGGACCGCACTACCGCAACCGCACTACTGATTTTTCATATATATATATATATATATATATATATATATATATATATATATATATATATATATATATATATATATATATATATATATATATATATATCTGAATGAGGAATGCAGCGCCCTCAACCTCCCGAGCTGTTTTTTACCCCACCCCGCTTTCTCTTTCAACTCCTGTCCATGCTTCTTTCTTTTGGTTAACTGAGGGATTAATCCTTCTTAGGGGTCCTGCATTCATGTACCATAAAACTAAAACATCATACATAAATCGGAAGTTATTTAAGAATGCTAATTTCGATTAATATAACAACATTTCCAATTTATAGTCCACATTGCTTTGAAAATGTAAAATCTTTATATAATCACTAAAATATACAGAACTCTGAATTGTCGTTACTGGCTTAAAAATAGTAAAAAAATATGAAAAACCTTTAGCTAAATTCTGATAATTATATGAAACTACTTATATCAAGAAACTTAAAAAAATAATACACTATGGTAAAAGAAAACCCAAAAAGTAAAAAAAAAAAAAAATCGTAAAACAGAGTAGAACCCTAAAAGCTGACGAATTCTCTAGTAATAAATATACCCTAAAATCTTAATATTCTGGACATCTTCAGAGAAGACACTCTAAGGTAAAGAAAAATCTAAAAAAGAAAAACCAAAGCACAGGAACGTTAAAACAGGAACAAATAAAAGCCCTGAACTAAAACACTGACATTCGGCACACAAACAGAACTATGCGATAGGAACAATGATATAAGATTTACCTGACTAAAAAGACAAAATTATAGAACGTAAGCGCACAAAGACAGAAAGACAAGTCTGGAATAGCGTATTGCCATACATACACAAACAAGCATGACTTCACCGCCCGTAATGTGATTAACAGACAACAACAATGGATGATGTAGAAAGTAAGAAATGAACAATTCTTGCTGCGACATGTAGCATCTTTTGTCATAAGTTCTTGTCATGATGCAAAGTGGTGAATACCTTCTCGCTTAATGGCTGTATTAGCCAGGGCGCATAAGTGACTCCACACCACGTGTAGTTCAGTCTGCACCTCCCACACAGGCAAAAGCCTCTCTTCCAGGGAAGGCGCCGCCTGCCTCTGCCCATATTCCACCGACTAGTATCCACAGCTAAATTATATGCCTGCACTACACGTAACTTTGTAAACGATGTTCTATGTAAAATTTAATAAAAACTTTCAAAGTCAAATATAAGTCATGAACAGTAAAATCAGGATTTAGGGATACATATGTTGTTCTTCTAGAAAAATTAGATGCTGCAACATATTATTTTTAGGGCACCAATCGCCTCACCAACATCATCCATATCTTAGAAATAAGATCAGAAATAAACCTGCCTGTTGGTACATTGGCTTTTCCATCGCCGAGGCTTACTGCGTGTGACCATGCTGGTCGTCATTCATTTTCTTGCCCCTCCCTCCACATGCAACCGGGATAATTTACGCTGCTCTACTAATAACAAGGGCTCGTAGGGGTGGAAATCCTAGTTCTAATGTAACATAGGTCATTGCAGGTTGTCACACGCACCTGGCAATAGTTGTTTGATACCCCAGTTATATAGTTTTACAATTGGCTTTAGATCACCATTCAACCACGACGCACACCCATAGAGTACGGTCCGAGATCAGCGCTGGCATCAAACACTCGTCTCTTTTACATAAAACGAAGGTATCGTTGTTTTTCTTTACAAATGAGGCGAACTTTAAAATATGGCATATTCGCGTGTGTGCCTGGGGCAGCAATAGCTGATGGCGAAACGGACCCGTCGCTGGTGAATACACTTCCCAAATACGAATTAAAGCGGCCACACCATTCCCACTGACACGTCGCCCACACGTAACGTCCCGCGCTCATCATCCATTCACGTTAACAGCAAAAATGTATTTCTTAGCATTTACTTTCACACCATAATCACTGCAATTTACTTTGACAGAGTATGGAAAGCTTATGGTGCATGGTTTTCCTTGATACGTGGAAAGCAAGACAGTGTTATCCATCAGCACCAACGTGTGCAGCCCTCCGTACACCAGAAAACCCGTCCTGCCCGCAATTCTCTTTTAGCCATAGCTTGACCAAATCATTGATAAACAAAACAAACAAAATGCAAGAGGTGGGGAGTCCTGGCGCACCCAAGGTGGCGGTCGAGGACAGCCGCGCTGGCAGGACGCTGTCGGTGACGTGGTACATGGCATTAGCAGTGTATACCGCACCACAACCCAGCACGCCGTAACACGCCCATCCAGTGTGAGTACGCGGGACACGGTCAATGGCCGCTACCAGAAATCTACAAATGTCATTAAATAACGGAAATTTGTCAATGTCAAGTAAATATTCTTAACGTCTGATATGCTTGATGGCATCCTCGTTTGGGCTGGCTGCCAGCCTGTTACGGTCTCTACTCTGAGGAAGAAAACCACTGCATCAATCGGATTTCACACAGCACCATGTCAGAAATATCTTTGCAATTACTGTTCATCACATTAATGCCGCGATAATTACTCGGCGGTAGTGGGTCACCACGTTTGAAAATTGTCAAAGAAGTCTTGCCAGACGCCACGATGACGGGTAACTGCCTGCCTTTAGATGCAAAATGAGGTATTGAATAAAAGTAGTGTTTGATAAAAGCCGCTGCATCCCGGTAACACCTTAAAAACTCCTGTAATAACAAACCATCCGGGCCGCTCTGTATGCTTGTCTACCCTATGAGTTTATTTATGCTGTGTTCCACCTCAACCACTGATATTTCACTGTCTACAAAATAGGAATTGTCACAGGAGTGGTGAAACATCAACATCAAGATCGAAGTCACATCAGGGGTTTAACAACTCATCAAAAAATAATTTAAACTCTTCATCATCTGGACACCTGCTTGTTACTCATTCGTCTCTCTGCATTCTCCTCTCCAGTCAATAGCTTGTCATACACGCGCTTATCGTCATTATCACGGAGCAGTTCTGTCCCATCTGTTTGTCATTGCCTCCACAACATTACCATGATTCTCATTATAACTTGTTTTACTGCCATCTCGTATAGCGTGCTCGCTGTGATGATTTCATCGGCATATCTTGCCAACATGGCCATCAGCACTCAACACAGGCACATCTTACGCTGGGTGAGCACGCTATGAAATTCCTTTCAACATCTAAATCACAAAATTTCGTAGGTCGGTAAAGCAGCGCATTATTTGATCTAGTGTACATTGTAGCGTGGCCACCCAGGTATTAATTTGATGAATCACTCACGACCTCATGCGTGTTGAACAGGCTTAGCGAAAATTAATCCAGACAAGGAAAGGATTTGCCGGCGCGGGGATCGAACCCGCGACCAGCAGAGACAGGAGAGCCACTCCTTAACCATTCAGCCATGAAGAGGTACCCCACTGGCAAGAGTGAGTTATGGGAGGCTTGGCCATCAGGCAAGTCAGCACTACACCATAGCTCTCATCCCTCCCCCTCCCTCGGGTTTTTTTTCTCTCTCTCTCTCTCTCTCTCTCTCTCTCTCTCTCTCTCTCTCTCTCTCTCTCTCTCTCTCTCTCTCTCTCTCTCTCTCTCTCTCTCTCTCTCTCTCTCTCTCTCTCTCTCTCTCTCTCTCTCTCTCTCTCTCTCTCTCTCTCTCTCTCTCTCTCTCTCTCTCTCTCTCTCTCTCTCTCTCTTTTGCAGCATATTACCATATTAATAATGTAAGTAATCCAGCGATTGCTACTACCTTACCTTACACCAAAAATGAGGCATTACTAAACGCCATGGGCAAGGGCGGCCTGAACCATTGCCGTCTTGATTACAGAGAAAGGCCTTAAGTCCATGGATGAGAATGGAAGATGTTGAAAGACGGGGAAGCTGTAAAAGAGAGATGGAGTGAATATTTCAAAACTTAATGGTTTAGAGGATGACATCCAGCAGCTGTAACAGCAGCAGTTTTGAGTAGAGGTAGAGGTGAAGGAGGAGTATATAATGAAAGAAGTATAACATATGAAGAAGTAAATCAGGCCATAAAAGATAAAAAAAGTGAAAGGCAGCAGGAAATTGATGGAATCACAGTAGAAATGTTATGAAGTGTAACCAGAAGGAGATGTAGTCGTTGAATGGATGGTCAAGATATGTGAAGTAGCATGAGAGGAGAGGTGCCAGCATACTGGACTGAAAGCCATCATTGTCCCCAGTTTACAAGGAGAGGCTGGTGAGGGTGATTCTCTCTCTCTCTCTCCTCTCTCTCTCTCTCTCTCTCTCTCTCTCTCTCTCTCTCTCTCTCTCTCTCTCTCTCTCTCTCTCTCTCTCTCTCTCTCTCTCTCTCTCTCTCTCTCTCTCTCTCTCTCTCTCTCTCTCTCTTTTGCAGCATATTACCACATTAATAATGTAAGTAATCCAGCGATTGCTACTGTTACACCATAGCAACAAAATGAGTTATTACTAAACGACCATGGGCGGCCCTAGACAATCGTGCCGTCTTGATTACAGAGAAGGCCTTAAGTCATGGATGAGAATGGAAAGATGTTGAAAGACAAGGAAGCTGTAAAAGAGGGGAGATGGAGTGAATGTTTCAAAACTTAATGAATTTTGAGGATGGACATCCAGCAGCTGCTAACAGCAGCAGTTTTGAGAGTAGAGGTAGAGGAGGAGGAGTATATAATGAAAAGAAGTATAAACATATGAAGGCAAAGTAAATCAAGGCCACAAAAAGATAAAAAAATGGAAAGGCAGCAGGAATTGATGGAATCACGAAGTAGAAATGTTGAAGTGTGAAGGAGATGTAGTCGTTGAATGGATGGTCAAGATATGTGAAGTAGCATGAGAGGGGGGTGCCAGCATACTGGAGAAAGCCATCATTGTCCCAGTTTACAAGGGAAGGGCTGGTGAGGGATGTGGGAGTTATAGAGGTATAAGTCTCCTGAGTAAACCCAGGAAAGGTATGGAAGTATCATAATAGGGAGGATGCAAGACTTACCAGAAGAGGAAAATCTGTGAAAGAACAAGAGGCTTCAGGAAGGGGGAGAAGAGGATGTGTGGATCAGATGTTTGCCTTCAGGATGGTAGTTGAAAAAATAGTAGCAAAAAAGGAAAGAAACTATACGCTGCCTTCATGGATTTGGAAAGAAGCTTATGACAGAGTCGATTGGATTGCATCGTGGGATGTTTTAGGAATTTATGGTATGGGAGGAAAACTTTGCTTGGTGCAATAAAGTCTGTCTATGAGGATGCATCTGCATGTATATCAAAATTACTGGAGAAAGAAGTGAACATTTTGAGAGAAAAGTGGGCTTAAGACAGCAAAAGTGCGTCATGTCACCATGGTTATTCAATATTTATATGGATGGTGTTATTAAGAGAAATGAAGGGCTAAGTTGGAGAAATTGGAGTGAGAATGTTCGATGAGGGGAAGGAAGTGGGTACTTTGGAGTTCGATACTGAATACTGCTGGATTACACAGTGCTCATTGCAGAAAATGAAAGTGACCTACAAAATTTGGGCAGTGTTTTTGATAGTGTCTGTAACAGGAGAAAGTTTTGAAAGTAAATGTCAAACAAAAGTGAAGTGATGCTGTGAAGCCCGAGAAGTATAAGTGAGGTTGTAGATATTGTATGCCCATATAGAGTGGGAATTGAATGTGAAAAAAAGAATGCAAATAATTTTGAATGGCGAAAGAAATGGAGTAGGTCAATGAGTGCTTTAAGTACCTTGGATCAGTTATGTCGTAATCATGAAAAGGTGAGTGGTACGGAGGAGAGAGATAGGAGAAAGGGTTTTGCAAGGAAGAAGGGGTGGTAGGTCTTTGGGACAAATCATGAATGGCAGAAGTGTGAGCATGGAGGAAAAAGAGGATTTGAAATACAATAATAGTACCAACCAAGTGAAACTGGGCCTGGAATGAAAGTCAGAGGTCTTGAGTGCAGTGCAGTTGAAATGAAGTTATTTGAGGAGTTAACTTGTGGTGTGTAGTAGAATGGATGGAATGAGTAATGAAAGTGTGTACAGAGCGTTTTGGAATGTGTCAGGGTGAAGGGAAGAAGTGTGGAGTGGTGGAAGAGCTAGAAGCGACAGACTTTAAAAAGTGGTTTGGCCATATGGAAGCCGAATGGATGGAGATTAAGATGACCAGAAGGGTGTATGTGAAGTGAGATAGAGGGAGGGAGATGCTAGAGGACGACCACTCCAGTGAAATGGAGGGATAGGGTGCAAGAGTGCGTTAGGAGAGAGGGGATAGATCTTTTGAGAAACTTTAAGGAGGCAAGGAGGAGTGTCTAGATAGAGAGAGGATTGGAGCTCTTCTGCCGTGGCAATCCCCTGGTGGGAGCTCCTAGCAGCATGCGTCAGATGAAATGATGATGATGATACCCTGACAGCTTGCTAGGGTTCTTTGCCGACGAGTCATTCAGAAGTAAAGGCGAGAGTATGTCCCTTCTTATGTCCTCCTTTTCATCACTTCTATACTTCACATCTCCATTTTTTTTTTTTTCTTTACTGCTAAGGAGACAGCTCAAGGGCGCACCGAAAAAAAAAAAGAAAAAAAGGCCCGCCACTCATCTGCTCCTGAACAGATGTTAAGGTGTCCAAAATCAGAGGTTAATTTCTGGGAGGAGAGGTGTCTGATACCCTCCCTCTTGAAAAGAGTTTGGAAGTCGTATGAGCAGGAGGAAATACAGATGAAGGAAGATTGTTCAGAGTTTACCAGCAATGAGGGATGAAAGAGTAGAAGATGCTGGTTAACTCTTCACATAAGGGGTTTGGACAGTATGAGGGATGAGCATGAGTAGAAGAAGTCGAGGTGCAGCGGGGCCGCGGGGAGGGGAGGAGGCATGCAGTTAGCAAGTTCAGAAGAGCAGTCAGCGTGGAAATATCGATAGAAGATAGAAGAGGCAACATTGCGGCGGAATTTAAGAGGTAGAAGACTATCAGTATGAGGAGGAGAGCTGATGAGACGAAGAATGCCTTTAGCCTCCTCTGTCCAGAAGAGCTGTGTGGTGGAGCCCCCCACATGAGATGCATACTCCATACGAGGGCGGACAAGGGCCCCTGTATATGGACAGCAACTGTGCAGGGGAGAAGAACTGGCGGAGACGGTACAGACACGCCCAGCCTCGAGGAAGCTGATTTGGTAAGAGATGAGATATGAAGTTTCCAGTTGACATTTTGAGTTAAGGATAGACTAGAGGATGTTTAGTGTTGAGGAAGGTGATAGGTGGGTGTTGTCAAAGAATAGGGGATAGTTGTTTGGAAGATTGTGTCGAGTGGATGGGTGGAGAAACTGTGTTTTGAGGGCGTTGAAGGACACCAGGTTCTTCTTGCTAATCGGAAATAATAGTAAGAGGCTGAGGTAAGCGTTCTGCAGCCTCCAGCCTTGAAATCGATGTAAGTTCCTGAAAGGGTGGGTCTTCTATTAAAGAAGTTGAATAGTGCAAAGTGGAATCATCTGGCGTAGGAATGGATGGGACAGTTCGTTTTGGAAGAAGAAGATCATCAATGTCACTGCAGAAAAGGAAGTGGGAGATAGGACAGAACCCTGTGGGACACCACTGTTAATAGATTTAGGGGAAGAACAGTGACCGTCTACCACGATGCAAATAGAACGGTCAGAAGAAACTGGAGATAAAGGTACAGAGAGAGGATAGAGGAAACCTAGGAGGGTAGTTTAGAAAAGCAAGATTTGTGCCCAGACCCTATCAAGAAGAAGCTTTTGATATGTCAGCGCAATAGAAAAAAGATTTCACCGAAACGGCTAAGAGAGGATGACCAAGAGTCAGTTAAAGAAGGCTAGGGAGATCTCCAGTAGAACGCCCCTTGCGGAACCCATACTGGCGATCAGATAGAAGGTCAGAAGTGGAAGAGATTGCTTTGAATCTTCCTAAGGTTGAGATTGATTCAAAAAGCTGATGATAGACAAGAAAGTAAAAGCAATGGGACGGTAGTTTGAGGGATTGGAGCGGTCACCCTTCTTGGGTACCTTGCTTGGGCTGTATGAAGGCATACTTCAGCAAGAAGGAAAGGTAGATGTTGACGGAGCAAGGAGGCGTGGAAAGAGTTTGACCAGGCAGGGTGACAGCACGGAGGCACAGTTTTAAGGACAATAGGAGGCACTCCATCAGGTCCATAAGCAACTCTCTGAGGATTAAGGCTACAGAGAGGGCATAGAAAACATCATTTTGAAGAATCTTTATAACAGGCATGGGGCGCCGAGTCCAGAGGGGGATGAGTAGGAGGAATATGCCCAGAATCGTCCAGAGTGGAGTTTTTTAGAAAAGTTTGAGAAGAGTTCAGCCTTAAGAAATGGATAGATGAGACGGCAGTGTTGCTTAACGTCAGGACTGAGGAGTGGAGGAAAGATGAAGAAGTGAAATTGGAGATGTTTTGGCTAGATGCCAGAAGTCACGGGAAGAACTAGAGAAAGCAAGGTTTTGACATTTTATATTAATGAAAAGAATTTTGGTTAGTCGGAGAATAGATTTGGCTTTGATTTCGGGCGAAATGTAAAAGTTCATAATTAGCATTAGTTTAAGAAGGCTCTGGTACCTTTTTATTGGCTACCTCCTCTATCATTGACAGCACGAGAACAAGCTTATGATTAAACCAAGGCTTTTAGCGTGAGGAGTAGAGAAAAGAACGAGGAATGTATGCTCCCATTCCAGAGACAATCACCTCTGTGATGCGCTGAGCACACACAGAGGGGTCTCTATCCTGGAAGCAATAATCATTCCACGGGAATCGGGAAAGTACATCCTCAGGTCGTCCCACCTGAGCTGAAGCAAAATGCCAGAAGCATCGCCTCTTCGGTGGGTCCAAAGGGGTGTACAGGAGCGATAGGACAGGATGCAGAAATAAGATTGTGATCGGAGGAGCCCGAACTGGAGAGAACAGTTTGAACCAGAGGAATAAGCAGAAGGGTTTGAGGTAGGAAGAGGTCCTAGAATGTTGGGCCGATCTCTCAAGACGGTCAGGGAATACGTGTACCAGGTGCTGGACCAACTGCTCTAGGTCGTTGAGGATAGCAAAGTTGTAGGCTTGTTCTACCAGGATGGTCAGTGAAAGAGGATGGAAGACCAAAGCTGGTGGTGAACGATTGAAATCTCCTAGGATGGAATTTCATGGCAGAAGGAAAATTTAAGGTCTAGATGTGCTCTACTTTAGAATTCAAATAGTCAAAGAATTTTACATAGTTGGTAGAGGTTAGGTGAGATAAACAGCACAGATGTATTTGTGAGTAAATAGATGACAGTGAAGTCTTAACCAGATGGTGGAAAATTCATAGGAGGAGTCAAGGTCGTGGGCACGAGAGCCAAGTGATGTCGTTGCGCACAGTACTGCAACATCCAGCTTTGGATTGAAATTTAGGATAGAGATAGTAGGAGGAACAGAGTAGAGATTGCTGTCAGTAGCCTCAGAAACCTGTGTTTCGGTAAGGAAGAGAAGGTGAGGTTTAGAGGAGGAGAGTGATATTCCACAGAATAAAATTAGAGTTGAAGACGCAGAATGTTGCAGAAATTGAGAAGAAAAGAGGTTCGAGGAGTTATCAAGACACCTCTTGGGTCCTAAGCAGCCAGAAGGGGAGTCCTCCTGGAATTCATAGTAGTCCCCAGTGCAGGGGACTCCCAGGGGCTTGCCGTATTAATGCGCCATTTTGAAATTCTTAATTTTGGGAAAAGGTGTATATGTTCTGTAAATGCAGTGTGAATTGTGGATAGAGAGAGATCTGTCTTTAGAGCATGCTGAACTACTCTCCGGTGTTGGGTGAGACAATAGAGGAAACTAGTTAGTGAGGACAGCAGGAATGAAGAGGTCTTGGAGGGCTTCAGCTGATTCCCTTCTCACCTCCCATATATACCTCACCAGAGTGGCTTGCGCCTGCTCCGGTAGGTGTCTTCCTACCTACTCCAGCACTGAGTCACCTCTCAGTGCACACTTACACATTCATTCTGAACCAAGGTGGATTTTTTCTGTTCTTTTCTTCCCCTGACTTCTTCTTTCTATGCCCTTTTGTTAATAGTGTCCCACTATAACAGGGTCATGTAGCAGCCTGCCACTCACTCGTAGTTGATATAGATACCATGTGACTGAGTTGCCTATTATCGGGAAGAGGATCGGCTTGTTGATATAGTAATTGTAAACAGAACGACAACGTTATATGAATGCTCCAAATAGAGATGTTTAGAAACATTTGACAAATCAAAATAATAGAGTCTTTTTTTTTTTTTTTTTTACAGCTAAGGAGACAGCTCAAGGGCATGCAAAGAAAAAAAAGAAAAAAGGCCTGCTACTCACTGTTCCCGAACAGAGGTTAAAGGAATTAATCCCAAAATCAGAGGTTAATTTCGGGAGGAGAAGGTGTCTCGCAATGCCACTCCTCTTGAAAAGAAGTTCAAGTCGTAGGCAGGAGGAAATACAGATGAAGGAAGATTGTTCCAGGTTTACCAGCGTGAGGATGAAAAGAGTGAAGATGCTGGTTAACTCTTTGCATAAGGGGTTTGGACAGTATAGGGATGAGAATGGTAGAGAAAGTCGAGTGCAGCAGGGGCCCGCGGGAGGGGGAGGCGTGCAGTTAGCAAGTTCAGAAGAGCAGTCAGCGTGGAAATATCTATAGAAGATAGAGAGAGAGAAACATTGAGGAGTAATTTAAGAGGTAGAAGACTATCAGTATGAGGAAGCCCGAAGCTGATGAGACGGCAAGAGCCTAGCCTCCACTCTGTCCAGAAGAGCTGTGAGGAGCCCCCACACTTGAGATGCATCACTCCCATACGAGGGCGGACAAGGCCCTGTATATGGACAAGCAACTGTGCAGGGAGAAAGAACTGGCGGAGACGATACAGAACGCCCAGCCTTCGAGGAAGCTGATTTAGTAAGAAGATGAGATATGAAGTTTCCAGTTGAGATTTTGAGTTAAGGATAGACCGAGGATGTTTAGTGTTGAGGAAAGTGATAGCTGGGTGTTGTCAAAGAATGAGGGGATAGTTGTTTGAAGATTGTGTCGAGTAGATAGGTGGAGAAACTGTGTTTTGAGGCGTTGAGAAGGCACCAGGTTCTTCTTGCCCCAATCGGAAATAATAGTAAGGGCTGAGGCTAAGCGTTCTGCAGCCTCTCCAGCCTTGAGTCGATGCGAAGTTCCCTGAAGGGTGGGTCTTCTATTAAAAGAAGTTGAATAATGCAGAGTGGAATCATCGGCGGCCAAGATGGATAGGACAGTTCGTTTTGGAAGAAGATCACTCAATGAACAGCAGAAAAAGAGTAGGAGAT
This sequence comes from Eriocheir sinensis, assembly GCF_024679095.1. Classification (NCBI taxonomy): domain Eukaryota; kingdom Metazoa; phylum Arthropoda; class Malacostraca; order Decapoda; family Varunidae; genus Eriocheir; species Eriocheir sinensis. The sequence continues at coordinate 290,263 of NW_026111648.1, forward strand.
AGGACAGAACCACTGTGGGGACACCACTGTTAATAGATTTAGGGAAGAACAGTGACCGTCTGCCACGGCAGAAATAGAACGGTCAGAAAGGAAAATGGTCTACTCTGTTACGATTGTCAATGCATTTATATGATTTTTATGTGAATATTTCTCCCTCTCCTTGTACTATATTTTATGAAGTTCCTCTTTTTATGTATAATTTGATGATGTTTATAAAATATTAATGTTGGAAATCCTTTATTTATCACAGAAAAAATTTATTTTTCACAAAGATATACATTAAAGCACAGACTGGCCGGAACACACCTGTGGACCTCATGCACCTAGTGACGTCACTGTATGCGCTGTCCGTTTGAATTTTGGTCGCTCCTTGATCAGACCCGGTATTCTCTGGACCCTGCCCTATACTGTCCAAACCCCTTATGCAAGAGTTATCCAGTATCTCCATTCTTTCATCCCCTATACTGGTAAACTCTCCACCTCTCCACCCGAACTTGACATCTCTTTTGGTTATTCTTTACTCTTATCTGTTATGGGAGCAGCGAGTTGCGGGATTTTTTTTCATTCTTTTTGTTGCCCTTGAGCCGTATCCTTTGTTGTAAAACACACACACACACACACACACACACACACACACACACACACACACACACACACCTCTTCGCGGCGCAACTGGGAGAGCGCTGCGCTGCCAGGCTTCTCGGTCTGACAGGGCGTCGGTTCGAGCCCGCTCAGGCTGGATTCTCTCAGTTGACCATGAGTGGTTACTGTCCCCTTACGGAAGGGGGGGGGGGGTCCTGGCAGTACCCAAAGATCGACTAAATGAGCACTTGCTCTGGGAGGTACCTGAAAAATTACGAGTCAACGTTCACAAGTCAGTGGCGATTACGAGTCCAACTCGCGATCTGGCCGTGGTGAATTACACACACACACACACACACACACACACACACACACACACACACACACACACTTACCAGCGGTCCCATTCACCGTCGCCGCATCCGCGACCAAGGTTCCTGGGGAGAGAGACAGAGCTACGTCAAGACCAACTTAGCATAGGAACGAGAGTACTTTCATGACGTCAGCTACAGATTGATGTCAATTCTTAAGTGTTGTTGCTCACCGAGGAGGAACAGAAGAGGGTAGTAGATCATGACTTTGAGGTTGTAGCTGATGATAGAGATGCTGTATTGGTGAAGGCTGAAGAAGGGAAGGATGATGGCCTCCGGTAACTATCCTTTATATACACATCGATGAGGAGCTTTGCCATTATCTCCTCCACACTATACGACGATTACCAGCAGTGCTTTCTCACACTTACACAACACCTATTTTCGCAGTAATGAGGACTGACAGGTGAGGGCAAAGGAAATATAACGTCGTGTCAGAAATAATACTATTCCTACAGGAATCCAAACAAAATTCCATTTGAATCCCTTTACGACAAAAGGCACAATACCCTCTCAGTTAAAGTGCAATATTAGACAAAAAAATATTATAATCTATTCTATGTTTTAAGACTTTGATGCCATTCAATACAGTTGTAATTAGAAGAAAAATGTAGTTTAAGAAGTGTAATAATGAAGTAGACGTCAAAGCATTTCGATTTTTCGCTTGTTTTTCTTGTCTGCCTGAGTGACCAAAATGCTGCGACACAGTCAGGCCTGCCAGCCAAGAGGTTGCTGGGGAAGTTGCTGAGGCAAAAAAGTAAGATTGAAAGAGGTGTCAAGCTGCATGTTGGTTAGATGAGGAAGGTCGAGGGCTCAAAGCAACGCCAAATAAGTGGTCGTACCCATAAGACTAGTAGCAGCCACTGCTCAAGCAGTCGCGTGCTCTCTTCAGAGTGAAAACGAAAATGGGGCGTTGCAGTATAGACTCATTGTTCATTCTTATTTTCCGTGTCAATGTTTTCGTTCTTGCACCTGTCTCGTTGTTTCTTGGCTGCGTCTAATTGTTTATCTCTTGTTACTTGTTTATCTTCTACTTGTCCGTCCGTCACTCTTGTCGTCCACTCGTCATGCATTGTTCCATAATATACAACCAACACTTAAATGTTAACCCTACCAAACAACATTCCACACAAACGCTACACAAACAAACACCTATCATATGTGTTGTCCTTGTCGCATAAATGATGAGCTCTGTTTCCAAAAAAGTTTGTCTGAATAAAGTAACCCTGGCGGATATGACTTTTCTCTATCCGTGAACCGATTAGCACTTAGAACACTGCTATACCACCAACAGAACAACCTCTTCGACTGTAGAGTTTTTCGGCCATTTTCTTCTACCACATTATTCGAAGGTTTCCTCCGAAGCGGAAGGAAGGTGTTGGACATGAAATTGTTGGAATCTGGCAAGGGATAGCGATAGGCACATCTTCGTCAGCCCCTTCGCATATTTTGTGCGTCAATTCTCCATTTCTCGCATTAATATAGTAGTAAATGTTCCAGGAATTATAATAAAAGTATTTGATCTAATATGAATCGGCAAAAGTTTATTAAATAAATGATTTAAAATGTTGTTTAAGACTTTAGGGATGTATCATGATTTTTAACCCTTGACGTGTCAACACACTTGCTTGATTAACTCAAGCAGGCAGTCTTTTGCTATAGCTCCGATGGGGCTCGATCACTTTTCTAATGGCTCCTTGTTTGACGGGATGATAGCGAGGGGCAGAGAAGTGGTAGCTAGGCTGTGTCATTGCTGTTTCGATTATAGAGAAGGCCTGGCAGCTCAAATTATGAGTCATCCAAGTAAGGCTGAGTATGTCCCGTGCTCTCCAATAAAATGTTTTTTTTTTTTTTTATGATTATCTCTGTGGAAGTTTTTTTTTTCTGTGATAAATAAAGGTTTTCCAACATTAATATCTTATAAACATCATCAAATTAGACATAAGAAAGATAAATGAATAAGATAGAGTATAAGGAGAGGGAGAAATATTCACATAAAAATCACATCAATACATTGACAGTCGCAGCTGGGTACTCCTATTAGTTTGATTTGTCACCGTTTCTAAACATATTTTCTGACAGTCTTCATAACGCCGTCGTTACAATTACTATATTCAACAAGCCGATCCTCCATGCTGATACTAGGCAACTCAGTCACCTGATATCTGGCAACTACGAGTGAGGGGGGGCTGCTACAACCCTGTAATAGTGGAAGCTGTTAATTAATTGATAAAAGGGCATAGCAAAACAAAATCAGGGAAAGAAAAGAACATAAAAAACACCTTGGTTCAGGGTGAAATGTATAAGTATGCACTGTGAAGTGACTAAATGCATGATGTGATGTATAGAAGTGTTGAGGAGGACATAAGGAGCGCTACAAAGCGTTACAGGTCAAAAGAAGAAAGCATGCTTACATGGCACAGGAGATACCGAAATCAGGAAGTGAAAAGTGTAATAGTGGAAACTAACAAAAGGGCATAGAAAAGCAAAGTCAGGGGAAGAAAAGAACAGAAAACAACCTAGGTTCAGGGTGAAGTGTATAAATGTACACTGTGAAGTAACTAGGTGCATGGTGTGAAGTATAAAACTGTTGAGAAGGAGGACCTAAGAACTAATAAGTAACTAAGTAACTTGTAGTTTTATTATTTTTATTTACGTCTTGGACGTTTGCGCCGGTAGGCTTCTGCCCGGGGGGGCGTGATGGTCGGCACAAGGCTTCTTCAGTGGGGCCTGATGGTCAGCCCAGCCGTTCTGGCACCAGGCAGTGTTTATAGTGGCGCCATCTTGTGTTGGTTCATGCTGCCCCCCGGAACTCATCTTTGAGCCTCTCTTTGGAGAGGTTATCTAGAGCCCAGGTTGATGGGTGGTCTTCAGGCCAGCATGTGGGTAGTCTTAGGCCACTCGGCGGTGACTGAAAAACCTAAGCCGTGCGGCGGCCAGGATTCGAACCCGTGTCCCTCCTGGAGCTCCTGAACGCGGGGCCGTCACGCTAACCACTCAGCCACAAGCAGGTGACTGAGTTGCCTAGTATCGGGATGGTGGATCGGCTTCTTGAATATAGTAACTGTAACGACAGCGTTCTGAATGTCAAAGATATTTAGAAACGGTGACAAATCAAAATAATAGGAGTCTACTCTGTTACGACTGTCAATGTATTTATATGATTTTTTATGTGAATATGTATCCCTCTCCTTATACTACATCTTATTTATTTCCTCTTTTTTTATGTCTAACTTGATGATGTTTATAAGATATTAATGTTGGGAAACTTTTATTTATCACAGAAAAAAACTATTTTCCACAAAGATATGCATTATAACAAAAAAAAACCATTTTATTGGAGAGTGCGGGACACACTCGCCCTTAGTTGGATGACTCATCAGCAAATAATCCAGCAAGCTGTCAGGCCTTCTTTATAATCGAGACGGCAAGTCGGCAATGGCTGTGCGCGTGGAGCGGTGGAGGGATGGAAGCGTGGGCCGCGCAGGGATACCAATCTTATCACTCACGCTATGTATGCAATTATACCTATATATTTACCATTCAAACAACCATTTTATTTGGTATAATCACCGAAGAATAATCACACCAATGTATATAAAATGCTTCAATTATCAAGATTTCCATGTGAAGGTGTTTGCAGAGGCTACCAACCCAACTGGACGATTGAAGCTCTAGCGAGTGAAGGGGTCGAGGTCAAGTTAAGCACAGGGCAAATTTCGCCCAACATGTTGGTCGTTTTTGTTGGCTGTTGGGCAAAACGAACAACAACCAACAAGATCTGGCGGGTCGGGAAGAATGGACAACATATGTGACGTCAGACTGGTTGGGAGGAAACGGGGTCAAATGACATTCGTGCTATTAGCTGTAAATGTAAATTGAAAATCAATCATCGTACATATTTACTCAAATTGTCAACGGTATAACTCCAAAAACCAACGTACATGTGCAAGTATGCGTTTGTGATTTACTTGTCCACTGTGTAAAGTTATTTATAACACTCAACTGACTGTATGGTGGGTCACCGCCGCCCGGCGCCGGGGCCATGGGGTTGTCAGATTGGGCGAAAAATAGCGGATTGGGCGACTTATGAAGGCTATACGCTACTTAACTTTTTAATCCACTACTTGCTACTTAAATTTTGAGTAATTCTGAAATGTATTGGGCTACTTCAAGTTGAAATTCGCTACTTTTTTATGTGTGAGTAGGCTACTTATGTGTGAGCAGGCTACTTATCGTCAAAAGAATCTGGCAACCCCGGCCCCAGCCCCCCCCCGGGGTGGAGTCTGTGCCTGGCGCGAGGTATAAACAAAGTTTAACAAACTAGCCATGGACGCCCCCAATGCCTCTTCTGGCGTTTCTGCAGTCGTAGCACATGCTTCATTATGTGCAATGCAGCAGCACAATCTTCTAAATCCTCAATATCCTTCCGATTCATGGTAAAGTGGCTGGAGAGATGCTGGCGTGGTGTTTGTTGTCGTTGGAGCGTGGCGTCAACACAACAGTGTTCAGGGTCACAGTGTGACGCACAACATTGATGGCTGGTGATTATCACCAACAAAAACAAGCAACATGGCAGAAATTTGCCGTGTGTGACGCCAGCTTTATAGTATCCAACAGAAAGGGGACACTGTTTAAGGGAAGAGGAAGATGAAGGTTTTGAGGAAGATGTAATGGTATGGCCCCCCACCATTAGGCGATGCTTGATTTGCTTAGATTTGTTAAGTAATTACTTACGAAAAATGCTTGATACGCTTCACAAACTGAAGTGATTACTTAGCGATCTCTGCGTATTTTGAGAACGAAAAACTATTGACCTTTTTAAAATAGTAAAAAAAAGTATTATTTGAAATTCTCGCATGTTATTTGTTCTGGGAGGGGTTGTCCTCTTGGGGAGTCAAGAGATTTTTGTAATTTTGTCCTGAGGAGGTTTTATCCTTTTTTTTTTTTCGTCCTTGGTTTTTTTTCACCAGAGTGGTTGTCCAAGTCTTGTTGTTGTTGTTTTTGTTGTCCTACGCACTCTGCTACTTCAACTGCTATTGCTACTTACCACCAGTATTTCGGCAACAACAACTAGGCCTCCTTCTACTCCTCCTACTACTACTACTACTATCACTAGTACTACTACTACTAGTTCTATTACTACTACTACTACTAATAATAATAATAATATTAATACATACTACTATCACTAGTACTACTACTACTATTTCTACTACTACTACTACTAATACTACTACATACAACTTTCACTAGTACTACTACTACTACTACTACTACTACTACTACTGCTACTACTACTACTACTACTACTAGCTACTTCTTCTACAACTACTACTACTACTACCACTACTACTATTGTTGTTGCTGCTGCTACTTCTTCGACCGTTTTCTTTCTTTTTTCTTGTTTTTCTTCTTCTTCTTCTTCTTCTTTTTATTTTCATTTTTATTTTTATTATTTTTATTCTTCTTCTTCTTAGTCTCCTTCATCTTCTTTTTCTTCTTCTTAGTCTCCTTCATCTTCTTCTTCTTCTTAGTCTCCTTCATCTTCTTCTTCTTCTTAGTCTCCTTCATCTTCTTCTTCTTCTTCTTCTTCTTCTTCTTCTTAGTCTCCATCTTCTTCTTTTTCTTCTTAGTCTTCTTCATCTTCTTCCTCTTCTTAGTCTCCTTCATCTTCTTCTTCTTCTTATTATTATTATTAATCTGCTTCTGCTGCTGCAGCATATCAGTTTGGCCAGGAGTAATGCCCTGCCTTACTTCTCATATTGTTACCCTCTGTAATGTATCACTTAATTGTTCCAGACAGTGCTGGAGAAAACAAGTGCTTTCAAATATCACTATAAATACTATATTATGGTTTTATGCCTTTTTTTTAATAAGGGTCAATTGTATCCCTATAATAGCACATGATATTATATAATATTGTACGGATCAGAATAATTATGATATAAACGCGCCTGTGCTACACACACACACACACACACACACACACACACACACACACACACACACACACACACACACACATGCATATGCACATGCAAAGTTAATTAAGTTACATCTTTCCTCCGGCACTCCAAAGTCCATGTTAACACGACCAGCCGGCACGTGGACACAAGGGGTGGGTGTGTATGTGACAGGTGGAGCAGATACAGACCAAAGCAAAGCACAGGAGGCAACTTTCCCACACTTATCATCTCTTCTGAAATGTTTGACGAAATATTTTCCTCCCAGCATAAACGTGTGACTGTCTTCTGTACAATTACATTTTTCTCAATATCATTATCATTATCGTGTCTTGCATATCGCAGTGTTGTGGCTCGTCCTGAGTGGTGGCAGATAACAATACGCATCAGCAGCAGCGTTCATGTTCGTGATGGAAAGTGCCGGCAGGGTTTGGGGAGGATAAAATATGCTAGGAATTGATATCGTCCTCCATGAATCTAGCATTGCATGTGTACATTTTCTGCTTCAACACTCCGTTTTTCTTTCTTTCATGTTTTGGCATCATTTATGTTGTACGGCATTTCGGGCACCGTGCCACATTTCAAATACCAACAAGCAAGTCACGATGCTTGCAAGGCTCGAAAACCGTAATCGTACATAACTTAGTCTGCCTGTCAGTTTTCTTCCAGTTATAATCACCTGGCCTATATTTTTATTTAAATTTCCCCACTAAACAAAATCGGCATTCCTTTTCCGTCGCTGGAAGACCACACAGCACATTATTTTCGGCATTTCCTTTTTCTCTCCCCGGTAACCGCCGCTTACGAGTAGACAAGCGACGCCTGTTCAGTGGTTATGTAACGGCGGCCACCTTTGAGATGCTGTAATTCTGTGACCCAACCAGATGACATGCATTACACGTCTTGTCGGTCTGTCCTTTACTTTTTTTCCTTTCTTTTTGGGGGTCTGCCTGTGTGTCTGTGTGTCTTTTTACAGTATAAGGAGACAGACCAAGGGGTAGAAAAAGGTTAGGTATTATTAAAAAAAAAATTCCGCACGCCTACTGTTCCTAAAAAGAAAGTAAATTATAAAACAGAGATTTCAAAATTAGATCGAGAGGTGCCCTAATATCTCCCCTCTAGAAGAAAATGAAGCCTCAGGAAGGTTGAAATACAGAAAATGGAAGACTGTTCAGAGTTTACTAGTGAAAGTGATGAACGAGTTAAGATACTGATCAAGTCTTGTATCAGAAATTTTGACTAAGGTCTCTTAGACCTTATCCCTGATCTGAACGACACAGGGATAGGGATGGGCTCGAGTAGAAGGTCTTGAGCACCGAGCCGCAGGAAAGGTAGAGGCACGCAGTTGGCAGGTTTAGAAGGACTGTGCATGTGAAAATTACGGAAAGGGATGGCGAGGGAGGTAGCATTGCGGCAGACTTTGAGAGGCTAAGACCAAGGAGAATAAAGACTCTCCTTGCTAAGGACAGTCAGAGGAGGGGAGTTGGTGAGGCAATACTGGGCAAAGCCAAACCAATCCAATACACATGTCTCCTCGCTCCGAAAGGCCTACAGTATAGTTTTACGTCGAGGGAGCTGGCGGGCGATCCCATTTGAATTTCTGAGATCCATCCTGGCTACCATACTCCGCTTCCACGTGATGACTGTATGTTTGTAGGCAATGTCATTCACACAAAACTTGGAAACGCTATAATCACAAGTCTTAGCCAAACACTAGACGCATGTATAGTTTTTCTTTATCTCAGTGGTTTGATGCGCAGTATATAGGATATGCTTCTGCCTTACCGAGCTGTCACCCTTCGTAATTGAAGTTCGAATCAACCGACTTTCACGACTAGACCAGTGGTTCCAAACCTTTTTGGTCATTTCCCCTTTCAAAATGTTCAGCAATCCGGATTTCCCCCTTCATGTGGAAATCTAGAGTACGGGTTGATGGGTTGTTTTCTGGACCGCATGTGGGTATTAGGCCACTCGGCGGTAACTGAAAAATCCCAGCTTAATTAATTGGTATCACCGGGCGGGGCGTGAGCCTGCGTCGTTATGGACGCGGCGCCGTCACGCTATCCACTCAGCCACCGCCTCCCCAATCAGTCAATAGCTCTGGCACCCCGTTTCCGCCGGGAAACATATTTTCGAACGGTTGTTACTTGGAAGAATAATACATGGAGTGGCCCTCAGCGGGTCACTCTTCACTGTGAGGTGAAGCATGGGGGGAGGGGGAGGAGCTTAGCCGGTGGTTTTCTCGCTCAAAGATCGTGGGAGTAAGTGAGCGTGTCTGCATTATTTCTTCCACATATCATATGTTTTTTAGTTATTCAACTGGTGCAGTATATGGACTAAGGATGTATGTACAGGTTTTCATAGAAAAACACCAGCATTTCCTTGTCTTTATTCCGTAGAAGCTGAGATGAAATGTTCCACACCCGCATTGATCCCTCACACTTCCTCTGTATAATAGTCATTATATATTGACCCTGGTCTTACTTTTGATGCAGAAGGATGTACAGGCTTCTGTGTAGAACGTTTTAGATATGATCAAAACTCACTACGAGAAAACAGAAGGAAGTATTGCAAATATAATAGTCAATATTTGACTCGACGTCAACCAACCGTGTTACACATTCATGCATGTCAATGCTAGAGGCATATTAACTAGTAAATGGAGGAAATGCAACATAGAGGTCAGGCACCAATTACTGAGAGGGGTTGGTTACATGTTTTTAGGGCGAGAAATGGTTGTGGTGTGGTGGAGATGGCTTGATCACCAGACTTGAAGAAAAAGACTTACAAGAGTGGAATAAATAACCCAAGATAACTCC
>NW_026111648.1:305000-357500 GCF_024679095.1 Eriocheir sinensis
AGGAGCTGGTTAAATAGTTCGTTGTATGGTTATTTATTTATTGAATTATTTTTTTTATTTATTACTTTATCTTTTTCTTTTCTTTCTTTTCTTTTCCTCTTTTCTTTTTCTTTTCTTCTTTGATGTATTCTTTTAGTTTTTTTTCCGCTTTCATACGATTTTCTTATCTTGTTGTTGTTATTTGTATCCTCTTTGTGATGTCCTTTGGTCCGGGTGAGCCTGTCTCACCCCGCAAGAGACTCACTCGTCATTTTCTTGATGTTACTTGGAGCCGAAAATGCGGATGATGACTTTTTCCTTATTTAAATGTTGTTTTATCAACTTATCTTTTTCCTGCTGTTCTTTTTACTTATTTCCCTTGTGTTCTCGTTCTTCATTTTCTTTTACCTGGTGTTGCTTATATATCAGCTTCTCTTGGTGATGCCGTACCCTGCTACAGACGAGTCTCCTTCACCCCAGAGAAGCCTCGCCCGTATCAACATACCACACCAAACGCCTGGGTGCTAGATTATTTATATATTTTGATGTTGTTGTTGTTGTTGTTTTCTCTTGGTCGATGTTGTTTCTTTTTCGTGGTATTCTTTATTCTGTTTTACCCTGTCTCCGGTGTCATTTTTCTTTACTTCCCGTGAGCTGGTGTTGTGTAGAGAGAGTATCTACATTGCCTTTTCGTGACGCGGTGTCTTGCTTCAGCTGAGTCTCCATCACCCCAGAGAAGGCTCACCCATACCAACATACCACACCAAAGTCCTTAATCCTAGTTGTTCGTTTTGCTAATGTGTATTTGTATTTCTGTATTATCCTGTCTCCGGCGTCATTTTTCTTCATTTGTCGTGTGCTGGAGTGGTGTAGAACACCTGTATCGCCTCCACCTGGTGCCGTATCTTGCCACAGCCGAGTCTCCTTCACCCCAGAGAAGGCTCACCCGTACCAATACACGGCACCAGAGGCCTTCTTGATGGATTCTTGTATGTGTTTTGTCTCATTTTTCCTATTTTTTCAAGGTGTGCTTCCATCTTTTCTATTTCCTGGAATTCCTCTCCTGTATTATCCTATTCTGATGTTCTTTTAGTGTATTTTCCTTATATTCGATTTTTGTGTCATCTGTAATATCCCCTTCGTGGAGTCGTTCTGTAATCGCCCTTCCTTGGTGCTGTGTGCTGATACGAATGAGTCTCCTTCACCCCAGAAAAGACCCGCCCATACCTACACACAGCACCAAACGCACTCCCCTCCCCAGGCCCCTGGACACTCGGGTTCTCCGGCACCGCCATGGACGCCCCGAGGGAGCCAAGACGCCCTGCCGGAACCCCTGAGCCCCGCGGCGCTCGCCAGGGAAACCTTAAGCCCCCCGATGCTCCCCAGCACCGCCGAGGCGGGGGAGGGCGGGAACTCCAGACGACTGCAGGACAACTCCACACGGGAATATTAAAATAATCGTAAACACCGTGACGGCACAAAGGCTGCGTTTGTCGAGTCTGGGATGGCAAGAGCCGCCGAGTGTTTTGGCGCGGCATGCGTTTCCCTCCTTGTTTCTGATTTCCCTCAGTGTTTTGAGAGAGACCACTTTAACAGGTATAATGCTTATGTAATGATTTAATCAGTTGATACTGTAGTTATTAACAATATCTATCTATCTATTTACTCCCCCACCCTTCGACCCCCCAACTCTCTCTCTCTCTCTCTCTCTCTCTCTCTCTCTCTCTCTCTCTCTCTCTCTCTCTCTCTCTCTCTCTCTCTCTCTCTCTCTCTCTCTCTCTCTCTCTCTCTCTCTCTCTCTCTCTCTCTCTCTCTCTCCGGTGCCATTTCTAACGATCTATTTTTGTATATTTCTTTTTTCTCTCCCTCCTCCTTCTCCTCTCTCTCTCTTCCTTCTCCTTCACCTCTTCGTCGTGCTGTTTCTCTTCCTGTCGTCATCTCTTGTCGTGCCTTTCTTCCAGTCTCTTCGTCGTGCTGTTTCTCTTCCTGTCGTCATCTCTTGCCATGCCTTTCTTCCGGTCTCTTCGTCGTGCTGTTTCTCTTCCTGTCGTCATCTCTTGCCATGCCTTTCTTCCGGTCTCTTCGTCGTGCTGTTTCTCTTCCTGTCCTCATCTCTTGTCCTGCCTTTCTTCCAGTCTCTTCGTCGTGCTGTTTCTCTTCCTGTCGTCATCTCTTGTCGTGCCTTTCTTCCATTCTCTTCGTCGTACTGTTTCTCTTCCTGTCCTCATCTCTTGTCGTGCCTTTCTTCCAGTCTCTTCGTCGTGCTGTATCTCTTCCTGTCGTTATCTCTTGTCCTGCCTTTCTTTCATTCTATAAAAAAATTACATATACAATAAATGAAATATCATTTAGTCGGTTCAGTACAAAGAAACGCTCAAGTATAACATTCCACGCTGCCACATTCACACCAGTGGGCTAATAAACCTAAGAAGTGAAAGGTGCCATAATAAGTATAATTATAGTAACGACAGTAAAAATAATGCAACGCGTGGTGACAGCCTATTTGTGACTTAATTAGCAACACGCTGATGTACAGTGTGTGTGTGTGTGTGTGTGTGTGTGTGTGTGTGTGTGTGTGTGTGTGTGTGTGCTCTTTATATTGCTTAGCCCACGACGAAAAAACTCTCTCTCTCTCTCTCTCTCTCTCTCTCTCTCTCTCTCTCTCTCTCTCTCTCTCTCTCTGTTTATGTACGTAAGATTGATGTGCACTCCATCTCGTTTGGCATCTAAACCGTTTTTGTATGTGTACATTATTAAAGCAATACTTATACCCCCCCCCTCCCCCCCCCCCACACACACGCACATACACACTCTTCATGTTGGATGATAGTTATTATTATTACTTGTCAGTCATCAGAAGACAAGGATCAGTTATGACTCGTAGGAAATTTTGAGTTTCAAATAATGAATAATGCCGCAAACAGCTGTTTAGTCACATTGTAGACCGCGGAGGGCAGCGCCGAGGCTAAATGATCAGTATATAATCAGTGACCTCATACTGTAAAGTAACGACACAGCTGTCTCCGATATTATTGTGATTATATGAAAATCTCAATCATATATATATATATATACATATATATATATATATATATATATATATATATATATATATATATATATATATATATATATATATATCTATATATATTTATATAGATATAGATATAGATATAGATATAGATATAGATATAGATATATATAGATATATATAGATATAGATATTTTTTTTTTTTTTTACAGCTACGGAGACAGGTCAAGGGCGTTATGGGAAAAATAAAAAAGGCCCGCTACTTACTGCTCCAGAACAGAGGTTAAAGGAGTGTTCAAAATCAGAGGTCAATTTCAGGAGGAGAGGTGTCCTGATTCCCTCCTCATAGGCAGCAGGAAATAGAGATGAAGGAAGATTGTTCCAGAGTTTACCAGAGTGAGGGATGAAAGAGTGGAGATGCTGGTTAACTCTTGCATAAGGGGTTTGGACAGTATAGGGATGAGCATGAGTAGAAAGTCTTGTGCAGCGGGGCCGCGGTTAGCATGCAGTTAGAAAGTTCAGAAGAGCACTCAGCATGAAAATATCGATAGAAAATAGAAAGAGAGGCAACATGGCGGTGGAATTTGAGAGGTAGGAGACTATCAGTATGAGGAGGAGAGCTGATGAGACGAAGAGCCTTTGATTCCACTCTGTCAAGGAGAGCTGTGTGAATGGACCCCCCCACACATGAGATGCATACTCCATACGAGGGCGGACAAGGCCCCTGTAAATGGACAGCAACTGTGCGGGGGAGATGAACTGGCGGAGACGGTACACAACGCCCAGCCTCGAGGAAGCTGATTTAGTAAGAGATTAGATATGAAGTTTCCAGTTGAGATTTTGAGTTGAGGATAGACCGAGGATGTTTAGTGTTGAAGGTGATAGATGGGTGTTGTTAAAGAATAGGGGATAGTTGTTTGGAAGATTGTGTCGAGTGGATAGGTGGAGAAACTGTGTTTTTGAGGCGTTGAAGGACACCAGGTACCTCTTGCCCCAATCGGAAAGAATAGTTAAGTCTGAGGCTAAGCTTTCTGCAGCCTCCAGCCTTGAGTCGTTAAGTTCTTGTTGGGTGGGTCTTCTATTAAAAGAAGTTGAGTAATGCAAAGTGGAATCATCGGCATAGGAATGGATAGGACAGTTCGTTTTGGAAAGAAGATCATCAATGAACAACAGAAAGAGAGTGGGAGATAGGACATAACCCTGTGGGACACCACTGTTAAAAGGTTTAGGGGAAGAACAGTGACCGTCTTCCACAGCAGAAATAGAACGGTCAGAAAGGAAACTGGAGATAAAGGTACAGAGAGAAGGATAGAAACCGTAGGAGGGTAGTTTGGAAAGCAAAGATTTGTGCCAGACCCTATCAAAAGCTTTTGATATGTCCAGCGCAATGGCAAAGGTTTCAGCGAAACGGCTAAGAGAGGATGACCAAGAGTTAGTTAAGAAGGCTAGGAGATCACCAGTAGAACACCTCTTGCGGAACCCATACTGGCGATCAGATAGAAGATCAGAAGTGGAATGGTGCTTTTGAATCTTCCGGTTAAGGATTCATTCAAAAGCTTTAGATAGACAAGAAAGTAAAGCAATAGGACGGTAGTTTGAGGGATTGGAACGGTCACCTTTCTTAGGCACAGGCTGTATGAAGGCATACTTCCATCAGGAAGGATAGGTAGATGTTGACAGTAAGAGGCGAAAGAGTTTCACCAGGCAGGGTGACAGCACGGAGGCAAAGTTTTTAAGGATAATAGGAGGCACTCCATCAGGTCCATATGCCTTCTGAGGATTGAGGCCAGAGAGGGCATAAAAAACATCATTTTGAAGAATCTTTATAACAGGCATAAAGGAAACAGAGGGAGGATGAGTAGCAGGAATATGCCCATAATCGCCCAGAGTGGAGTTTTTAGAAAAAGTTTGAGAGAAGAGTTCAGCCATAGTGATAGATGAGACGGCAGTGTTGCCATCAGGATTGAGGAGTGGAGGGAAAGATGAAGAAGTGAAGCTGGAGGATATGCTTTTGGCTAGATGCCAAAAGTCACGGGAAGAGTTAGAGAAAGCAAGGTTTTGACATTTTATATTAATGAAAGAGTTTTTTGTTAGTCGGAGAATAGATTTGGCACGATTCCGGGCAGAAATGTAAAGTTCATAATTAGCATTAGTTTGAAGGCTATGGTACCTTTTGTGAGCTGCCTCTCGGTCATTGACAGCACGAGAACAAACGTGATTAAACCAAGGCTTTTTAGCGTGAGGAGTAGAGAAAGAACGAGGAATGTATGCCTCAATTCCAGAGACAATCACGTCTGTGATGCGTTGAGCACACACATAGGGTTCTCTATCCTGGAAGCAATAATCATTCCACGGGAAATCGGAAAAGTACATCCTCATGTCGTCCCACCGAGCTGAAGCAAAATGCCAGAAGTATCGCCTCTTCGGTGGGTCCAGAGGGTGTACAGGAGCGATAGGACAGGATGCAGAAATAAGATTGTGATCGGAGGAGCCCAACGGAGTGAACAGTTTGACAGAATAAGCAGAAGGGTTTGAGGTAAGGAAGAGGTCTAGAATGTTGGGCCGGTCTACAAGACGGTCGGGAATATGTGTAGGGTGCTGGACCAACTGCTCTAGGTCGTTGAGGATAGCAAAGTTGTAGGCTTGCTCACCAGGATGGTCAGTGAAAGAGGATGAAAGCCAAAGCTGGTGGTGAACATTGACATCTCCTAGGATGGAGATTTCAGCGAAGGGAGAGTGGGTCAAGATGTACTCCACTTTAGAGTTCAAATAGTCAAAGAATCTTTCATGGTTAGTAGAGTTAGGTGAGAGATAAACAACACAGATGTATTTAGTAATAGAATGACAATGAAGTCTTAGCCAGATGGTAGAAAATTCAGAAGAGTCAAGGTCGTGGGCACGAGAGCAAGTGATGGCGTTGCGCACGTGGGCGCAACATCCAGCTCTGGATTGAAATTTAGGATAGAGATAGTATGAGGGAACAGAGTAGAGGCTGCTCTCCGTAGCCTCAGAAACCTGTGTTTCGATAAGGAAGAGAAGGTGAGGTTTAGAGGAGGAGAGATGATGTTCCACAGAATGAAAATTAGAACGAAGACCGCGAATGTTGCTGAAATTGAGAAGAAAGAGGTTCGAGGAGCTACCAAGACACCTCTCGTCAAGGCAGCCAGGGAGTCTGCCTGGGAAATGTAGTAGTAGTAGTAGTAGTAGTAGTAGTAGTAGTAGTAGTAGTAGTAGTAGTAGTAGTAGTAGTAGTAGTAGTAGTAGTAGTAGTAGTAGTAGTAGTATTAATATTAGTAGTAGTAGTAGTAGTAGTAGTAGTAGTAGTAGTAGTAATAGTAGTAGTAATAGTAGTAATAGTAGTAGTAGTAGTAGTAGTAATAGTAGTAGTAGTAGTAATAGTAGTAGTAGTAGTAGTAATAGTAGTTGTAGTAGTAAGTAGTAGTAGTAGTAGTAGTAGTAGCGTAGGGAGAGGACGTGCTGTGATTAGCTCCTTTGTTTTGTGTCATAAGTTAGGTCCTATAGCCGATACCGCCTTCGAATGTATACCTATACCGTACGCGTGAACGTGCAGTGAACGTAACGAAATATAGTGCAATCTGGTGCCATTGACGATGCAGGTGTTAATTACGAATTACTGCTTTTGAGAGAGTTGGTTGGCCGGCGGTGTGTGAGAAACATCGGTGTAACGATAACATATCATGGCCCACGTCCCCTCGGTGCTTGTGGGAAGCGACGCTCGACTCTGTGACGGACGGCCGAAGGTGGAAAATTGGAAGGCAGAGCTGAGGGAAAGAGGGAGGGAAAGAGGAGAGAGGGAAAGGAGGAAAGAGAGGAGAAGAGGGGGGGAGAGTGGTAGAGGAGGAGGGGGAGGGGGAGTGAGAGTAGAGAGGGGAGAGAGAGAGGGAGAGAGAAGAGAGAGCAAGTTATAGTTTTTCCATGTACATCATCCAATATATTTTCTCAGTATGTCAAATAGATTAAATGTCAGTGATTTATAGGGGAGTGGTGAGTTCTGGCAGGCGTGTCGGGATGGGCGGAGGTGGGTCAGTTTTCAAGACCGAGGGCAACAGTAACAGCCCTAACCCCCCTAACGCTACCCACGCACATCCCCTCACTTCCCGGGTCCCTGCTAACCCCGCCCCGCTGCCCAGTAACTTCCCACCCCCGCCTGAGGTCCATAAAACACAGAGTATCTGACTCGGCGAACTGCTGGTAATGATATCACTACTACTACTACTACTACTACTCAACTTTAATGTGTAGGGTCAGGTGCATTAGTAAGATTGTAAAGTGTTGGCGAGGAGCAATGGTAGTGGAAAAATAAACAATCATTCTAATATTACCGTAAAGGTAGAGTAAGCATATGTAAGTGTATGTCTGTGTGTAGGTATATGGGGGGAGACAAGAGTAAAAGTGGGGTCTACTACTATTGCTCTATTCATCACCACAAATAGCAACTAAGATACACTAGCATGCACAATGGCACCGAAATGGAGCCCCCTCAATGTTGCATTTGTTCGTCTCGAAATCAAAACTGTGTTCAATGCTCGTGCGTAAGACGAGGCCAGCCCTGTGTGAACTGTAGGAGAGGTGGAGATTGTCGAAACCCAAACAATCAACGGCAGGATGTGGAAAATGGGGAGCAACCACAAGTGGTGGGTGGACAGGCCAATGAAGGCACTGGAGATGATCAGGTGGAGAGGTGCAGGTGGCGAGAGACAAGGGCAAGGTGACCAGGGTGAGGACGCCTCGCGCGAGCTCCGCTTCTGGCAGAGGTGAACACTCGAGGAGACAGAGGAGTGGGTGCGAGACGCTTACAATCATGTGGTAACGTTTTCTTCCAATAACGTATTTGAGGCCCCGAGATGTAACGCCACCAAAACCTTGATAGAGGAGAAAACCTACCTCATTAGAGCGTACAACAACTCCACGCAAATCGCCCCCTACGCTTTAGAGATTCTGGCCATACTACCGCACCTCATATGCCAACGGACTCACAAAAAGTCGAAACAATCTGAGGACATGAAGGCGGTACAAAGAAGAATGGAGCTGTGGAGGAAAGGGGACGTCCGGAAGCTACTTGACGAGGCTAAAACACTGCAGGAGAGACTAGGCAGACGTAACAGTCGCAAGAAGGACAGTAACGACAGGGCTAGAAACTTTGCTGACAAGATGAGACAAGGCAAAGTGGCCATGGCAACTAGATCACTGTCAATAGAAGATGAGGCAGCGGGAGTCCTTCCCATGACGGAAGAGACACGCCAGATCCTCATGGACAAGCATCCACATGCTAGACCTGCACACCCAGAAATGAAGTTCCTTGGAGACTACACCCCACCGCATCGAGTTGTCTTCGACCATAATAGCGGTGACGTGATCTGGAAGCACGCCCTTCACACGCAGGGAGCGGCTGGACCATCAGGCTTGGATGCCAAGGGGTGGAAACACCTCCTCAGTAAGAACATCTTTGGTAATCCAGCTGTGGATCTTCGCGACGCAATAGCCGCCCTAGCAAGAAAATTGGCGTCAGAGAATTGCCAACACCTCGAGCCTTTGATGGCCTGCCGGCTCATCCCGCTGGATAAAAAACCAGGCTGTCGCCATATCGGGATAGGGGAGGTACTCAGGAGGATCATAGGCAAGGCTGTCATGGAGGTGGTGAAGGACGACGTGAGGAAGGCGGTGGGAAACCTCCAAGTGTGTGCGGGTCAGCAGGCTGGGTGTGAAGCGGCCATTCACGCTGTCAGGAGAATGTTCGAAGACCCAGAATGCGAGGCGGTGCTGATGGTGGACTCTGCAAATGCGTTCAACAACATCAATAGGGAGACAGCACTGCACAACATCAAAATCAAGTGCCCTATAGTCGCCCAATATATTGAAAATACATACAAGGAACCTGCCAGACTGTTCATCAGCAGTCATAATAACCAACGACTTGGAGACCCGGTGGCCATACAATCGTCAGAGGGCACCACCCAAGGGGACCCAGTGGCCATGGCAATGTTTGCCCTGGGAATGATGAAGTTGCAGGACATCATCCGCCATGAAAACACCAACGTCAAACAGGTGGCGGCGGATGACCTCACCGGGTAGGGAAAGTCTGCAGACCTCAGGAAATGGTGGGACCTCGTCAATGAACATGGCCCTAAAATAGGGTACCATCCCAACGCCACGAAGTCTGTGGTGATTGTAAAACCAGAGGCATACGATCGGGCCAAAACAGCATTCCAGGGCAGTAACGTGAAACTGTCAGTGACTGGAGAAAGACACCTCGGGTCAGCCATTGGAACAGCTGAATACAGAAACGAATATGTGAAAACGGCTGTAAAGCGCTGGGAGTCCGAACTGCAGAGACTGAGCGAGATCGCCAAAACAGAACCGCAGGCAGCCTACGCAGCATTTACGTACGGTGTCAAGCATAAATGGAACTACCTCATGAGGACAGTTCCTGATGTTGCTCGTTACTAAAACCTCTGAAGATGCTATCTGAAACACCTTCATACCGGCGATAGCAAATGGGAGATGTCCCAGTGACCAGGAGAGAAGATTGCTGGAGTTGCCGCCAAGAATGGGTGGGCTCGGCATCACCAACCCGCAAAATCTGGCTGAGTCTGAATTCGGGAACTCAACTGAATCACAGCCTCCTTGACCGGATATATTACCAATCAAAATGAAAGGGTGAAGACAACCTCAAGATATTAGGTCACTAAGGAATGAAATCTCCATAAACAGAGAAGGAAAACTGAAAGACACTCTGAGTGACCTAATGAGAGAACTCCCAGAAGACACAAGGAGGAGGACAGATATTGCACAGGAAGTGGGCGCTTCAAACTGGCTAACCACACTACCTATCAGGGCAAAAGGCTTCAACTTAAACAAAAAGAATTTACTGATGCCCTTGCCTCAGGTATGGCTGGCCAGTGGATGGGCTCAAACATGTGTAACTGTGGCTCACCCTTCAACCAAAATCATGCCATGACATGCAAGAGAGGAGGTTTCGTCTGCATGAGACATGATGAAGTAAGAGACGTAACAGCTCAGATGCTGAAAGAAGTCTGCCATGACGTGACTGTGGAACCCATGCTGCTCCCTCTGCAAGGCGAACACCTCGCCAGACGCACCGCTAATGTTTCGAACGAAGCACGAGTGGATGTTAGCGCCAGAGGGTTTTGGACTCGTGGACAAAGGGCATACTTTGACATAAGGATCTTTGATCCCATGGCCCATTGCCACAGAGACCTGACCCTTGATGCAGCCCACAGAAGAAACGAACAAGAGAAGAACAGAGCATATGAAGAAAGAATACAGAATGTGGACCAGGGCTCCTTCACCCCGGTAGTATTCACGACGGGAGGAGGATGGGACCAAGGGCGCAGAGCTTTACGCAAGACTCGCCGAAACACTGGCGGATAAGAAACAACAGCCAAGAAGCAGTGTGGTCGCCTGGATGAGATGCAGGCTGTCCTTCTCCCTCCTGAGGTCAGCCTTGGTCTGCCTGAGAGGAACCAGGTCACCTGCACCCAAAAACCACCCGCATTGCTGACCTGGACTTTGAGGCGACGGTAGTTGATAGTCGTATCAACCACAAGCTCTGTTAGCTTAAAAATAAAATGTTTAGTAAAGTTTGTAATATTAAATAAAGATGGTTGTCGGCCACAGTCATTGGCGGGGTGGGGCCAATGAATTGCTTTGTGAAAGGATATGAGAGAATATACCGCTCACAACGCAACTCTAATAGAAAGGCCCGTAGTAGTAGAAAAAAGTAGTAGCAGTAGTAGTAGTAGTAGTAGTACTAGTAGTAGTAGTAATAGTAGTAGTAGTAGTAGTAGTAGTAGTAGTAATAATATTATTATTATTATTATTATTATTATTATTAGTAGTAGTAGTAGTAGTAGTAGTAGTAGTAGTAGTAGTAGTAGTAATAGTAGTAGTAATACTATTAGTAGTAATAGTTGTAGTAGTAGTAGTAGTAGTAGCAGTAGTAGTAGTAGTAGTAGTAGCAATAACGGTGTTAGTAGTAATAGTTGTTATCGTAGCAATAGTTGTTGCTGATATTACTGTTGTAGTATAGGTATTATCTTTTCCTGCTGTTGTCGTTGTCATTGTCATATTTACACATGGACAAAACTTTAATTTATCGTATTACATTTCGGTATATTTTCATTAATTATCTCCATTTGCTCTTCTTAAAATTTATCTCCCTTATTCTCCCTTCGTACGTAGTGACTCTCTCTCTCTCTCTCTCTCTCTCTCTCTCTCTCTCTCTCTCTCAGTTAGTCAGATAGCCAGTCAGTTTGATAGTTAACCATTCACTCATTCATTCAGTCAGTGTGTTAGCCATTCATTCATTCATTCAGTCAGTCAGTCAGTCAGTCAGTCATTTAGTCAGTCAGGCAATCAATCATTTTTTTTTTACGTAGCCACAGAGTCAGTCAGTCAGTCAGTCAGTCAGTCAGCTAAATCAGTCAGTCATTTATGCATTAGTTAATATGGCAGTCATTCAGTTACGTAGGTAGACAGACAGCTAGTCAGTCAGTCAGTCAGTCAGGCATTTAATCAGTCAGGCAGTCAATCATTTTTTTTACGTAGCCACAGAGTCAGTCAGTCAGTCAGTCAGTCTGCCAAATCAGTCAGTCATTTATGCATTAGTTAGTCTGGCAGTCAGACAGTTACGTAGGTAGTCAGACAGCTAGTCAGTCAGTCAGTCAGTCAGTTAGTCATTTAGTCAGTCAGGCAATCAGTCAGTTATTTTCGTAGCCACACAGCCAGCGAGTCAGTCGGTCAGTCAGTCACTTACATCAGCATGGTCATCTAGTCAAGATAAGTCAGTCAGTCAGTCAAGGCATTCAATCAGCCATTCTTAAAGTAAGTCAGTCACTCCAGCAGGGAGCGCCATCAACTCCCGGAGTCTGCCTTACAAAAAAAACGTTTTCTATCGTGTGCCGGGGCGGGGCTAAGGCCAGCGTGACCTTGAGGGCAGCGCAAGGATGAGTGATGGGCCTTTAAACTCTGCCATGTATGCGGGACCCGAGCCAGTCGCGTCGCCCTGAATCACACGTCACCGGCTACTTCGGGGGTCATGTTGGTAAACCTTTCGGCGTCCAGGCACACACACTGGGCAAGGCTGTCGTGGAGTGGTGGGCGTGTCCAGGGGTAGTTTATGGCCCTGGCGGTAGTCTGACGAAGCCTCTGTGATGGGACCTTGAAAATACTCCGGAAAACTCATTACAGATGTTCAGGTCTCTGCAGCTTCAGCAGCTACCTGCGAACTCGCATCAGCAATAGGTGGGGAAGCACCTTGCCTGGCACACTGAGCAGTGTAATACCACGGTAGCTGTTGCATTCCTGGCGGTCCCCTTTCCCTTTCCAGATAGGGACGACTTACCCCCTCTTCCAGTCAGGAGGAATGGTACCGGACTGTCTTACGGCAGTCAAGACCGCATGCAGCCCATGGATCATGGCCTCACCTCCAATTTTGAGCAGCTCATGCTGATGTTACAGGCACCAGGTGCCTTTCCACCTCAATCCTGGCCACAGCCTCCTGATCTCACCCAGAGAGGTGAGCTTTCGTCAACTGGTGCGTCAGCATTCACCACTTGCAACCCAAAGGTGTACATGGAGGGTCCCATAAAAAAAATATATATATATATATATATATATATATATATATATATATATATATATATATATATATATATATATATATATATATATATATATATATATATATATATATATATATATATATATATATATATATAATTCGCTCCCAGATTTATTAGCAAAATATGTTTAAGAGAGCCATAGAAAACTGGTTAATAGAGGCAATAATATTTAGCACTTTTTCAAAAAATTTCTTAGTATTAGCGCACGCTTTCGATAAGGTAATACCAGAATTCCAACAACAGTGTGTGTGTGTGTGTGTGTGTGTGTGTGTGTGTGTGTGTGTGTGTGTGTGTATATGTGTGCGTGCGTGCGTGCGTGCGTGCGTGTGCTCGTGCATGCGACAGCCGTCCAGATCTAGACTCCCTCTTTTTCCGCCCTAACTCCAAGCTAAACCGAACTGAACAAAACTAACCGTCGAAAACCGAGGTCTGGCCCTAAATCGCCACACACATACGGCATGGTGAGACAGAGAAATGGCTCCCCCACACACCACCCCCCTCCTCGTGCTGACGAGGGAGAGCATCGACAAGCTGGTGGCCGAGCACAAGCAGGTGCTGGGGCGCGGCGCCTTGTGCACGGTGTACCTGGTGAAGGTCGGCGGCGCCCAGTGCTATCTCAAGGTGGCTAGGGGGCAGCGCCTCGCCGCCATGTTCCGCAGGGAGTTTGACATCCTGCTGGACCTAGACGGCGCGGCGGGCGCCCCCAAGGCCTTGGGCACCAGCTTTGGGTTCCCCGCCATGCTCACCACCTTCCGCGGCCAGAACACCTTCTGCGACCTGCACAACCTTGCTCCCCGCGACACTGACAAACTGGCGGCCTTCGTGGCGCTGGCACGGGACGTGCGGCAGCTCCACGCCCGCGGATAAGCCCACACCGACATCAAGCCCGACAACGTGGTGCTGCACCAAGGCGCCGACAGCCGCCTGCAGATGTCCCTCATTGACTACGGCTTGGCCAAGACATTTGGCACAGGACTCCGCAACGCGCGCACGCACACACACTGCACGCCCTGGATGGCCCCGGAGCTGCGGCGCGGCGCGCCCTGCTCGCCCCCCGTGGACGTGTTCTCCCTCGGCTACGTCCTGAAGCGCGTCCTGGCCACGTGCCACACGCGCTACCCCGGCCTGAAGGTGCTGGCCGACAGCGCCATGGCAGCAGACCCGGAAGAGCAGCCCTCGGTGGCCCAGATCATCGAGACAGTCAGGATGTACGCGGGCGAGACATCCAGGAAGGCGGCCCTTGTCCGGCGTGTTCTCAAGGCCTTTTCCTGCCTCTTCCCGCGCCGCCGCCATTACTAAGGAGGAAGACAAGGCAGGATTTCCTTTCCTAACGGATGAATGGTTTTACCAGTCCAGTTCTTTCCTTTGGAGGCAGTTACTCCACATCCACCAGGGGCTGAGGAATGCACTCCCATAAGGAGGAAGACAGGTCAGGATTTCCTTTCCTAGCGTCTGAAGACTTTTACCTGTCCAGTTCTTCCCTGTGGCGGCAGTTACTCCACACCCACCAATGAACACACTCCTTAGTGGATTTAACTTTATATTTTCTCATCTGCTTATCCATCTATCTATATATTTATATTTGTATCCATTTATCAACTTGGCTATTTTTTTTTATCTGTGTACATTTCGAGCAATCTGTTACCCTCCCGATCTCCAGTCATCGTGATTCAGTCAGTGTTGGAACAGTTAAAGTCCCCGATAATGACTGACTGTTTGTTTTGTGTTACGGTGTGAATTTCCTCGTACAGCGCTTCGTCTTCCGCTGCTTGTTGCTTTGGAAGTCTGTAAACGGTTCCAATCGTTATTTTGTTGTGCTTGCTAGTCTCTAGTTCAACATATACAGTGTCAAATTTCTCCGAGTCTTCTTTGGTTATTTCCACGGCAGGGTATTTGTTCTTGACGTAACAGATAACACCTCCTCCTTTCTTGTGAAGTCTGTTTTTGTAGAAGCTCTCGTATCCCGGAATTGAGAATTCGGTCATTAGGTGGTCAGAGGTGGCCCACGTTTCGGTGATGGCAATCATGTCCGGACTTTCTACGTCAACATAGGCAAGTAGCTCATCCCGTTTGGGTATTAAGCTCCGCGCGTTGGTGTATAGGACAGAAATGTCCTTCTTGACTTCAACGCTTCGAGGCACAGTAGTCTGGTGTCTGCTTGTGTTTTCTGTTGGGGGCCTTGGTGTGTGATGAGCGGGAGGAGGAGAAGAAGAAGAAGAAGAAGAAGAAGAAGAGGAAGAGGAAAAAGAAGAAGAAGAAGAAAAAGAAAAGAAAATGAAGAAAAAGAAGAACATGAAGAAGAAGAAGAAGAAGAAGAAGAAGAAGAAGAAGAAGAAGAAAAAGAAAAATAAGAAAAAGAAGAAAAAAAAAGAATAAGAAAAGAAAACGAAAAAAAATGAAAAAGAAAAAGAAGAAGAAGAAGAAGGTGAAGATGAAGATGAAGATGGAGAGGAAGATGAAGAAGAATAAGAAGAAGGTGGACGAAGAGGCGGTAAATAAGAAGAAAAGGAGGAGGAGGAGAAGGAGGAGGAGAAGAAGAAGAAGAAGGAGAAGGAGAAGAAGGAGAAGGAGAAGAAGGAGAAGATGAAGATGAAGATGAAGAAGGTGGAGGAAGAGGCGGCAATTAAGAAGAAGAGGAGGAGGAGGAGGAAGAGGAGGAGAAGAAGAAGAAGAAGAAGAAGAAGAAGGAGAAGGAGAAGAAGGAGAAGATGAAGATGAAGAAGGTGGAGGAAGAGGCGGCAAATAAGAAGAAAAGGAGGAGGAGGAGGAGGAGAAGAAGAAGAAGAAGAAGAAGAAGAAGAAGGAGAAGGAGAAGAAGAAGAAGGAGAAGGAGAAGGAGAAGAAGGAGAAGATGAAGATGAAGAAGGTGGAGGAAGAGGCGGCAAATAAGAAGAAAAGGAGGAGGAGGAGGAGGAGGAGAAGAAGAAGAAGAAGAAGAAGAAGAAGAAGAAGGAGAAGGAGAAGGAGAAGGAGAAGAAGGAGAAGATGAAGATGAAGAAGGTGGAGGAAGAGGCGGTAAATAAGAAGAAAAGGAGGAGGAGGAGGAGGAGGAGGAGGAGAAGAAGAAGAAGAAGAAGAAGAAGAAGAAGAAGAAGAAGGAGGAGGAGAAGGAGAAGGAGAAGATGAAGATGAAGAAGGTGGAGGAAGAGGCGGTAAATAAGAAGAAAAGGAGGAGGAGGAGGAGGAGGAGAAGAAGAAGAAGAAGAAGAAGAAGAAGAAGAAGAAGGAGAAGGAGAAGATGAAGATGAAGAAGCTGGAGGAAGAGGCAGTAAATAAGAAGAAAAGGAGGAGGAGGAGGAGGAGGAAGAGGAGGAGGAGAAGAAGAAGAAGAAGGAGAAGGAGAAGGAGAGGAAGGAGAAGATGAAGATGAAGATGAAGAAGGTGGAGGATGAGGCGGCAAATAAGAAGAAAAGGAGAAGGAGGAGAAGAAGAAGAAGAAGAAGAAGAAGAAGAAGAAGAAGAAGAAGAAGGAGAAGGAGAAACATGGACTAGCAGGCAGCAGAAAGCCTGTTGGCTCATTACTAGGCTGCCTGCGTTCAGTGATTTAATCAATCCGTTTGCCATAGGAGTGGCTTGCAGGGAAGGATTAAAGCACTTGTGTATCTACTCTTGGGAACGTTCAGTTCACTCCCGATGCAGCAAAGTGGCGATCAATGCGTTTCTTGAAGGAGTTGATGGTCTCTGCGCTAACCACTTCTGCAGGAAGGCTGTTCCAGTGGCGAGCAACTCTATTCGAGAAATAACTCCTGCCGATGTTGGTATTGCATCGCTTTGCTTGAATTGTTTTTCCGTTGTTTCTTGTTCTCAGGTTGGTTTGTAGCGTGAAGAGTTTGGAGTGATCAACGTTGCTGAGCTTGTTCAGGTACTTAAAGACTTGTATCATGTCTTCCCGCAGGCGTCTCTTTTCCAACGTGAAGAGGTTGAGTCGCTCGAGTCGCTCTTCATAGGGCTTCGTCCTCAGTGATGGTATCATTTTCGTGGCGCGGCGCTGTACTCTCTCAAGTAATTCAATGTCTTTCCTGTAATTAGGAGACCAGAATTGCACGGCGTATTCCAGGAGAAGATGAAGATGAAGAAGGTGAAGAGGCGGTAAAGAAGAAGAAAAGGAGGAGGAGGAGGAGGAGGAGGAAGAAGAGGAGGAGGAGGAGGAGAAGAAGGGCAAGGAGAAGAAGGATGATGATGATGATGATGACGAGGAGGAGGAGGAGGAGGAGGAGGAGGAGAAGGAGGAAGAGGAGGAGGAGGAGGAGGAGGAGGTGAAGAAGAAGAAGGGCAAGGAGAAGAAGGATGATGATGATGACGAGGAGGAGGAGGAGGAGGAGGAGGAGGAGGAGGTGAAGAAGAAGAAGGGCAAGGAGAAGAAGGATGATGATGATGATGACGAGGAGGAGGAGGAGGAGGAGGAGGAGGAGGTGAAGAAGAAGGACAAGGAGAAGAAGGATGATGATGATGATGACGAGGAGGAGGAGGAGGAGGAGCAGAAGAAGAACTAGTAGAAGAAGGATGATGATGATGACGAGGAGGAGGAGGAGGAGGAGGAGGTGGAGAAGAAGAAGGGCAAGGAGAAGAAGGATGATGATGATGATGATGATGACGAGGAGGAGGAGGAGGAGGAGGAGGAGGTGAAGAAGAAGAAGGGCAAGGAGAAGAAGGATGATGATGATGATGACGAGGAGGAGGAGGAGGAGGAGGAGGAGGAGGAGAAGGTGGAGAAGAAGAAGGGCAAGGAGAAGAAGGATGATGATGATGATGATGATGACGAGGAGGAGGAGGAGGAGGAGGTGGTGGAGAAGAAGAAGGGCAAGGAGAAGAAGGATGATGATGATGATGATGATGACGAGGAGGAGGAGGTGGAGAAGAAGAAGGGCAAGGAGAAGAAGGATGATGATGATGATGATGACGATGAGGAGGAGGAGGAGGAGGAGGAGGAGGAGGTGAAGAAGAAGAAGGGCAAGGAGAAGAAGGATGATGATGATGACGAGGAGGAGGAGGAGGAGGAGAAGGTGGAGAAGAAGAAGGGCAAGTAGAAGAAGGATGACTTCATTCTACTATCCAAATCTCTTATCTGCCTCTCTCTTTACCCTCTTCTTCGCTTCCTCATTTACGCACCTACCTTTCCACCCAATCTTCTCCACCTTTCTTAAGCGAGGAAGGAAGAGGAAGAGGAGGAGGAGGAGGAATACATAGGAATACATAGGAAGAACATATACCAGAAGACCTATCGGTCTATGGCGAGGGTGTCTGTTTACTACCGCTACTACTAGTAATCTACGTGTGGTAAAACAGGACAGAATAGATGAAGGCTCCTCCCCACCCTCCTCTCCCTCCGGCAACGTGCCGGCAGGAAATAGTTAGAAGAGAACACCATGTACCTTTATGGAAGAAAGGGCCTTGGAAATTTTACAGTAAAGAGAGAATTAGAGGAAATTACTACCCTTAACATACACTACTGTTAACCTAAGCTGTGGGGGAAAATGACTTCATTACATAAGAACATAAGAACATAGAAATACAGGGAGGCTGGAAGAGGCCGAGTGGCCTACACAGGGCAGCCCCAGAATCCCCCCTAATACTCACGATGGGTGAGGTGTAGTTTCAGGGGTTCAGGTGGAGGCTTGATCCTCGTTTTACCGGCGGTACTAGGCACGGCACCAGTAATCTGTCACCTTACTGCAGCCACACCTCACTCCACCTGTCATGCAAACATTAACTGTTGCTTTACTCTGTTGTTGACTTTCGCTACTTGCAATCTAGATTGTGGGGGATAATTATATGAATATAGGTTGAGGTCTTGCTGCAATCTGTCTGAAAACATGCGAAAAAGGGTCAGTAAAATCTTATATCCCTGAAGTATTTATCCAAAGAAGACTTAAAGCTATTGATACTCTGTGCGCTTGCTACTGACGGTGGGAGTCCATTCCAATGATCGACGACTGCGTTATTGAAACAACTTATGCACACCAAAGTGTTACATCGATTTCCCTTTAACTTCATACCGTTGCTGCGTGTTCTTGTGTTGGTGTCTCTCTGAAATAGATTATTCGGGTTAATGTTGTCGAATCCATTAAGGATTTTGAACACTTCAATTAAGTCCCCTCCTATCCTTCGCTTTTTTAGGGGAAACATATATAAACGCTTTAAACGCTCGTCGTATGGCAAGTTTCGGAGCGCTGGAATTTGTTTGGTTGCTCGTCGCTGTATCTTTTCTAGCAAAACTTGATCTTTGATATAGTTCGGTGACCAGAACTGAACGGCGTATTCTAGGTGTGGTCTTACAAATGCTTAATATAATCTCTTCATAAGTTCGGGTGATTTATAATCAGTTTCTTGAGATCAATCCCAACATCATATTGGCTTTTTTACTCGCTGCAGAACATTGATCACTCATTTTAAGAGTGTTACTGATAATGACACCAAGATCTTTTTCTTGTTTTACTTCGCTGAGCTCTTGTCCTTGAATCTGATATTTAAAGTTAGGATTTTTTTTCACCTATCTGCATTACTTTACATTTATCTACGTTAAAACTCATTTGCCATTTTTCGCTCCAGTCGGAAAGTCTTATTAAGTCTGATTGAATGTTCTCGCAACTTTCACTGTTCATTACCGTACCTCCTAATTTGGTGTCGTGGGCGAATTTGGCTACTTTTAATAGGATATCAGTTTCTAAGTCGTTCACGTAAATAATGAATAGTGTTGGCCCCAGGACCGGACCTTGGGGCACGCCACTGGTGACGGGTTGCCAATCCGATGCTTCACCATTAAGAACTACACGCTGTTCTCTGTTGGTGAGCCAGTCATGAATCCACGCATATAGATGGTCGTTAATACCGTGGGAACGCAGCTTTGAAATAAGCCTAACGTGAGGAACTTTATCAAACGCTTTCTGAAAGTCTAGGTAAATTACGTCATATGGGCTCCGGGCGTCCCAACATGTATAAACATCGTTGAAAAAGGTTAATAGGTTGGCAAGGCAAGACCGATTACTACGAAATCCGTGCTGACTATCAGTTATCAAATTATTTGTTTCAAGGAAACTGATCATTTTATCCCTGATTATTTTTTCGAACAGTTTAATTAGGACAGACGTAAGGCTGTTAGGACGATAATTACTGGCTTTTTTTTTTTTGTCTCCCTTTTTAAAGATCGGGGTAATATTTGCCTTTTTCCACTCGAGAGGTACACTGGCCTGTGCTAGGAGGAGGCAGGCAAAGGAGTAAAAAGGGAGGGGTTAGAGGAATTTCCCAGCGCCACATAATCACAGCTTGTCACTCGCCACCTGTTATTGCAATTACTTTCGTCCGAAGCCAATAAACTCATTTAAACTTGAAGTGACGTGGCGCGACCCCTCCTGGCCTGGCTTTTTCACCGTGCCAGGAGGAGAGGGAGGGGAGGGAGGGGAGGAGGAGGAGAGGTGAGGAGGGGAGAGAGTGGGGGAGGTATGGGTAAAAGGGAGAGAGAATGAAAGAGGAAAAAGAGAACAAAAGAGAATGAAAGAGAACAAAAGAGAACGAAAAAAAGAAAACGAAAAAGGAAAATTGAAAAAGAAAACTTAGAAAAGAAAACTGAAAAAAAAAACTGAAAAGAACGAGAAAAGAACGAAAAAGAGAACGAGAAAAAGAGAGCGAGAAAAAGAGAACGAGAAAAAGAGAACGAGAAAAAGAACGAAAAAAGAACGAGAGAGAGAGAGAGAGAGAGAGAGAGAGAGAGAGAGAGA
Organism: Eriocheir sinensis; assembly: GCF_024679095.1. Taxonomy (NCBI): domain Eukaryota; kingdom Metazoa; phylum Arthropoda; class Malacostraca; order Decapoda; family Varunidae; genus Eriocheir; species Eriocheir sinensis. Next base: position 325,391 of record NW_026111648.1, read on the forward strand.
GAGAGAGAGAGAGAGAGAGAGAGAGAGAGAGAGAGAGAGAGAGAGAGAGAGAGAGAGAGAGAGAGAGAGAGAGAGAGAGAAGACGGGAAAGGAGAAAGAAAGAACACTAAAGGAATGAAGAAGTAGGAAAAGAAAGGACAAGCAGGGAAGGAAGGAAGGAAGACGAAACAAGAGGGGAAAAGAAAAGAAAGGAGAGGAAAGGAAAGGAAATAAGAGGAGGAGGAGAAAGAAAAGGAGAGAAAACGAAGTGAAGGAGAGGAAAAGGAAAGAAAAATAAAGGAAATAAGAGGAGGAAAAGAAAGAAAAGGAGAGGAAACGAGATGAAAGAGAAGAAAAGGAAGGGAAAGGAAAGGAAAAAAGAGAAGGAAGAGAAAGAAAAGGAGAGAAAACGAAGTGAAGGAGAGGAAAGGGAAGAGAAAGGAAAGGGAAAAAGAGAAGGAAGAGAAAGAAAAGGAGAGAAAACGAAGTGAAGGAGAGGAAAGGGAAGAGAAAGGAAAGGAAATAAGAGAAGGAAGAGAAAGAAAAGGAGAGAAAACGAGGTGAAGGAGAGGAAAAACTAAGGGAAAGGAAAGGAAATAAGAGAAGGAAGAGAAAGAAAAGGAGAGAAAACGAAGTGAAGGAGAGGAAAAGGAAGGGAAAGAAAAGGAAATAAGAGAAGGAAGAGAAAGAAAAGGAGAGAAAACGAAGTGAAGGAGAGGAAAAGGAAGGGAAAGAAAAGGAAATAAGAGAAGGAAAAGAAAGAAAAGGAGAGAAAACGAAGTGAAGGAGAGGAAAGGGAAGAGAAAGGAAAGGAAATAAGAGAAGGAAGAGAAAGAAAAGGAGAGAAAACGAAGTGAAGGAGAGGAAAAGGAAAGAAAAGTAAAGAAAACAAGAGGAGGAAAAGAAAGAAAAGGAGAGGAAACGAAATGAAAGAGAAGAAAAGGAATGGAAAGGAAAGGAAAAAAGAGATGGAAAAGGGAGAAAAGAAGAGGAAACGAAGTGAAAGAGAAGAAATGGAAGGGAAAGGGAAGGAAATAAGAGAAGGAAAAGAAAGGAAAGGAGAGGAAACGTAGTGGAAGAGAAGGAAAGGAAAGGAAAGGAAAGGAAATAAGAGAAGGAGGAGAAAGAAAAGGAGAGGAAACGAATGAAGGAGAGGAAAAGGAAGGGAAAGGAAAAGAAAAAAGAGAAGGAGGAGAAAGAAAAGGAAAGGAAACGAAGTGAAGGAGAGGAAAAGGAAGGGAAAGGAAAGGAAAAAAGAGAAAGAAAAGAAAGAAAAAGGAGAGAAAACGAAATAAAAGAGAAGAAAAGGAAGGGAAAGGAGAGGAAATAAGAAAAGGAAGATCAAAAGAAGAAAAGGAAGGGAAAGAATACAAAAGGAGAGGAGAGGAAACGAAGATTAAAGGAGATAAAATAAAAGGAAATAAAACAAAATAGAAGAAGAAGAAGAAAGGGAAGAAGAAGAAAGGAGAGTAAGGAAATAATAAAAAAAACAAGCAAACAGAAGAAGAGAAAATGAGAGAAAGAGGAGAGGAAAGGAGGAAGGGAAGTGAGGCATGAGGAATAAATGATAAAAAAATAGAAAAGGAAGAAAGACGAGAAGGAGAAACGGAAGAGGAAATGAAATGAAGGAGGAAAGACATAGAAGACAGTAAAGAGAGGAAGAAGAGAAAGAGGAAAAGAAAACAAAGGAAAACAAAGGAGAAGGAAAGGAAAAGAAAGGAAAGTAGAGGGAAGGCAAGAGTAGAAACGAGAGAAAAGGAAAGAAAAGAAGAGAAAATGAACGATATAATAAACAATAAATGAAGTAAGGAGAAGATGAGAGAAAGAGGAAGAAAGGAAGATAAGAGGAGGAAAGGAAAGGAAAGTAGAGGAAAGGAAAGAGTAGAAACGAGAGAAAAGGAAAGAAAAGGAGAGAAAAGGAATGATATAAAAAACAATAAATGAAGTAAGGAGAAGTGGAGAGAAAGAGAAAGAGAGGAAGAAAAGAGGAGGAAAGGAAAGTAGAGGAAAGGAAAGAGTAGAAACGAGAGAAAAGGAAAGGAAAGGAAAGTAAGGAAGGATATAATAAACAACAAATGAAGTAAGGATAAGAGGAGAGGAGGAGGAGGAGGAAGAGAGGAAGATATGAGGAGGAGAGGAAAGGATGAAGAGGAAGGGAAGGGAAGTGAGGAGCGAGGGAGGATTAGATACCGTAGGAGAGGATTATGGATGTAAGTGGCGACATCTCGTGAGAACGGTACAGCTGGCGCCGGGGGGGGGAGAGAGAGAGAGAGAGAGAGAGAGAGAGAGAGAGAGAGAGAGAGAGAGAGAGAGAATCCTGTAACCCTAAAATTTATTGGTAAAACGCGAGAGTTGGGAGGTCGCACGAGCCAGGCAGTCATCCGGAAGGCAGAGAAGAGATGTACTCACGCCACATCCGCCTTCCCCATCCACCTGCCATTCGCTACCTGCCTGCACACGTGGAAGCTGCAGCACTCTCACATCCTTGTTAAACTGTCACTAGGCTCATAAAACTACCCATGGAAATACCTGCATCATAACCTCTACGAAAGCCTTATCAAATGTGTGTGTGCTGGGCACCAAAATGTTGATAATGGACTAAAAACAACCCTGCTACCAGCCTGTATACGTGAAACTTGCAGTACACTCACGGTCATGGTGCAGATGCCTTGTTAAACTATCACTAGGCTCATAAAACTACCCATGGAGATACCTGCAACATAACCTCTACGAAAACCTTATCAAATGTGTGTGTGTTTTGGCGCCGAAATGTTGAAGATAGATGAAAATAACGTGTGTGTGTGCGTGTGTGTGTGTGTGTGTGTGTGTGTGTGTGTGTGTGTGTGTGTGTGTGTGTGTGTGTGTGTGTGTGTGTGTGTTGCATTATACGTATGTGCTAGACAAGTGATTGGGGCAAATCCTCTCACACTGAAGACTTCTTCGTAATGGCAGTGACCGACGGCAGTTCCGCGGAATCTGCAATTTGTGTTCGGCTTTCGGGGCACCGCGGCGTTTTACCCTCGCTGATGACACGGGGGTCGAGGAAAGCGTTTTTAGGATAATGAAAAGATAAAATGATGTATGTTAGATGTATTAAGATTGTCAGATTAAGCAAGAAAAGACAAAATGTATTCTTGTCATTTGGTTAAGGAAAGTAATTTTAGGATGATGAAAGGAGAAGATGATGTAGCATATTAGATGTGGGTTTGTCAGGTTAGGCAAGAAAAAACAGGAAATATATATTTGTCATTTGGTTAAGGAAAGTGGTTTTAGAATAATGAAAGGAGACGATGTACGTATATTAGATGATAGTTTGTCAGCGCGCGACCTTCCTTGGGTTCACACGTGACTTTGCCCCGCTGCTGTGTGGAGCCAACTCGCTCTTTCCTCTGCTTTCCTCTGCTTTTGCGGTGTGAGGCGTTCTGTGCTTCTGTGAACTGCTGCTGTACTTGAGGACTACATAACCAGGAGGATTACCCTGCCTTTTACTACAGGCCGCTAAGTGTTCTGATTTAGTATTTACTTAGTTAGATAGTGATCCACAGTTACTCCTAGGACAAGTGTATTAAGCTTCCCACATCTGCACTAAATTCAACATTCTTTCACGCCAACCCAGTGCTACACGGTTTTACATTGCTTTTTTGTTTTTTATATTGCTTTTGTGTTTTCTTCTCCTTCTATTATTAGGATACTTTACTGTGCTGTGATAATAGGACCACGTGAATCAGGCGCGCCAAGCTACGTTAATTTCTAAGTCCACACAAAACATAAGATAATCCACTTTCCGCGCAAACCTAGTGAACACAGTTATTATCTTCTTTACGTAAGTGATTTCTCAGTATATTAATATTGGCCTATGTTTTGTCTTGGTGGGTAGAAATAACCGCGCCCTTTTTCCCGAGACACACCATTTTCCCCGGGGAATTGACCTGACTGCGACCTCACAGCAGCTGTTGGTTTGTTTTCCTAGATGCACATTTTTGCCCAGAGATTTGACCTGACGACCTCACCGCAGCTGCGTACTTTGTTATCGTCTTAACGAGCCAAATTGTTTCCGTCTTGCTCCGCCCATATCTTCACCATGACGTCCCTCAAGCGTTGTTCTGGGTGTGGCCTTCGCATGGCCAAGCAGTACTTTCTTTCCAAGGACGTTTGTAGGTTCTGCGTTAAGACTCAGAAGGATGATCAGAGGATCATAGAGTTAGAGAATAGGGTTACGACTCTCGCCGCCCAGGTAGACTTATTAGTTAGTGCAGCAACAAGCCAAGCCCTCCTCCTCTTCCCTTCCTCTTCCTCTTCCTCTTCTTCCTCGTCCCCCTCCAGTATTGTCTTCGCAGCCCCTCCCATCCTCCTCCTCCTCCTCCTCCTCCTCCTCCCTCCAACACCCTCCTTCCACCTCCTCCTCCTCCTCCTCCTCCTTCCACCTTCCACTTCTCCTCGTTCTTCAGCAGGTCCCTCCCTCCTTCCGCCTCCCCTTCACCCACCCCTCCTGGCCCCTCTTCTGACCGTCGGGTTCTTGTTGTTGGTGATAGTCAGGTTCGTTATGTTGACAGGTATTTTTGCTCCAAGGATAAGAACAGGACGAGGGTGTGTTTCCCAGGGGCAGGGGTGGGCCATATATCAGACAGGATTGAGACGTGTATGGCAAGCGAGGGATCGAACCCCATTGTCTTTCTCAGCTGTGGCGGAAACGACGTTTCTCGTGTGCCAAGCGAGGACCTTCTCAGGCGTTTTAGAGAATTGTTAGGCAGGATACGTGACGCTGGTGGGTCGCCAGTAGTGTGTGGCGTCCTGCCAAGGAGGGGCGTTGGCAACGGATGGCTATCCAGGGCGATAGCAGTGAGCAGCAGACTTGCTGAGCACTGCGGGCGCAATGAGTGGCTGTTCGTCGACAATTGGGACCTCTTCTTTGGCAACGACGCCCTCTACCCCCGTGACGGGATACACTTGACGTTCAAGGGTGCTGAGGCTCTCTCAGACTCCCTTGATCGAGCACTTGGTACCCTGAGGGATTTTTTAGTATAGGCGATGGGGAGAGGAGTAATGGGAGCAATGGGAGGAGTGATGGGAGGGGACATCTAGTTCATAATATAACCAGGCAGCTTAGAAGTAATTATAGGGGAGTAACAGAGGACGGGCTAAGAATCTTCTATACTAACAACAGGAGCCTCGGAAACAAGATAGACTTACTAAGAGGTGAAGCTTGTTCAGAAAATTTTGACATAATAGCGATCACTGAGACATGGATAGACACTGCTAATGGAAATTTTAGATCAGAATTTGAAATAACGGGTTATCAGATGTTTCACAAAGACAGAAGGGGCAGAAAGGGAGGTGGAGTTGCGCTATATGTTAAAGACTCACTTAAATGTCTAGTTATCAATTCAGTCAAAACTAACATGGATTCAGAATCAGTTTGGGTGGACGTTTACAAAGGGAAAGAAAAACTAACTCTAGGAGTTATGTACAGGCCACCCAACCTTAACAGGCAGGACAAGAGTATATTACTACAGGAGATTGGCAGGGCGAGTAGGAGTAGAAATGTCTGCGTAATGGGGGACTTTAATTATAGGAATATAGACTGGGAAGACCTAGTGGGTGACCTGGAAGCCGAGGACTTTCTTGAAGTTATACAAGATAATTTCCTTAAGCAGGTAGTTACTGAGCCTACCAGAGGAGATAACATATTAGACTTAGTCCTAACCAATAATGGGAACTTGCTACGTGAGTTTGAGGTGGGCGGAGAGTTAGGAAATAGTGACCACAGAACGGTTCGTTTTAGCTTAGACTGGGCGGTAACCCGAGAACCAAACCCAGTGTGTTAACCTTTTTGTTAGCTGGTTTTTTGTGTGTTTTTGATTAAGGCGCGAACTGTTATCTCACGTCAGGTCCGGTGTACCGTTGCCTGCTTTCTCCAGTTGATAGAAGTCGTGAGACAACACAATAGCCTTTTATTTAAGTGATGTGGGTTATGGGTTGGCCGAGCGGAGCCGTTAGGTTCACTTTGAGTTCACTTAAATTACTCTCTCTCTCTCTGGTTGATTAAATGGTTGTATTGGCTTAAATATATTCATATTGGCTTAAATATATTCATAGAATAGTTACAGTATTTTGTGGACGAGTCGTAAGTCGTACGCACACTCCGAGAAGTCCTGTGCTCTCGCCCGCCGCCCGCTCTCTTCTCCCGGCTTCCCTTGGTACAGGAGCGGCCAGCGGGCAGCATGCTTGCTGAATCAACACCGTTCCCACGGCAAGGAGCACCTCCTAAGCACAACGTAGCGTCTGTGTGTAACGTCCTGGCGCCACTGGGCCATGGCGATACGACATACAGTCACACATTCACATTATGTTATAATATACACATTACAATGTTAGTGCCAGATTTTAGAAGAGCAAATTACGAGGGGCTTCGAAGACATCTTGAAGGGGTAAACTGGGATAATTTTGGGATTCATGAGGGCCAGAACTGCGGATTGGAGAGCCAGGAGAACGAGGTAGAAATGTCTTACAATAATTTTGTTAGAGTAATAGTAGAGGGGCAAGGACAGCATATACCACAGCGAACACTTAGAAAGGAAAACAATGATCCTAAGTGGATGACTCGTGGACTAAAACACGAGATTGGGTTAAAGAAGGGAATTTATCAGAAAATAAAGAATGGTGAAACACATCTCAGGGGCCGGTACGTCGAACTATCTAGATTAGTTAAAAAAAACACCAGGATAGCAAAAAGGAACTATGAGTTCAAAGTAGCAAATGAGGCGAAAAGTAATCCTAAGGGCTTCTTTCAGATGTATAGAACAAAAACACGGGAGAAAATTGGACCGCTGAAAACAAACACAGGAGAGCTAGTAGAAAATTACGAAAATATTAGCACATTGTTGAACGACTACTTCCTTTCAGTATTCACACAGGAGGATCGAACGACTATACCGGAAAGAGTTCAGGTGTACGAGGGCGGGGATGGCGATAAACTGAGGGATAAAATCATTACCAGGCAAGTAGTTCAGGATGAGATAGATAAGCTTAAGAAGAACAAGTCGCCAGGTCCTGACGGGATATTTCCAAGGGAATTAAAGGAATTAGGTAATGTACTCAGTGACCCACTTACCGACATCTTTAAGATGTCGGTAAATACTGGCTATGTGCCGAGCTTATGGAAAGTAGCTAATGTGACGACGATTTTTAAAAATGGGGACAGGTCAGTTGCTTCAAACTATCGCCCAATTAGCTTAACATCGGTTATAGGCAAGATGCTGGAGTCCATAATAGCCAGGAACATTCGGGAGCATTTAGAGAAACATAGCTTAATTCACGACTCGCAGCATGGGTCCACAAAAGGTAGGTCATGCCTCACCAATCTCTTGTCCTTCTACAATAAAGTATTTGAGGCGGTTGACAGAGATGAAAATTATGATGTAATCTATCTTGATTTTAATAAAGCGTTTGACAAAGTTCCTCACCAACGACTGTTGCTTAAATTACAGGCTCACGGAGTAGAGGGTAAAGTTTTGAACTGGGTCAAGGCGTGGCTTAGCAATAGATAGTAAAAGATCTGACTGGGGATGTGTTACGAGTGGGGTCCCACAAGGTTCGGTATTAGGTCCACTTTTGTTTATTATTTATATCAATGACTTAGATACAGGAATTAGTAGTGATGTTATTAAATTTGCAAATGATACCAAGATCGGTAGAGTAATTGAGTCGGATCAGGACGCTAGTATTCTCCAGGGTGAACTCAACAGATTGTATGACTGGGCGGATAAATGGCAGATGGAGTTCAATGTAGGGAAGTGCAGTATTCTGAGTGTAGGTAGGAACAACCCCTCACATAACTATTGCTGAAATGGCACTCTTATAAGCAGGTCTGGGTGCGAGAGGGATTTAGGGGTCTTAGTGAGCTCTGATCTCCGTCCAAGGGCACAATGCATTCAAGCTAGAAATCGAGCTAATTGGGTACTGGGATTTATTTCAAGGAGCGTAAGCAACAGAAGCCCCGAAGTCTTCCTCAAACTATATTTAGCATTAGTTAGACCTCATCTTGACTATGCGGTTCAGTTCTGGTCACCTTACTATAGAATGGATATCAAAATCTTAGAATCGGTGCAGAGGAGGATGACTAAGATGATTCAGGGGTTGAGAAACTTGCCATACGAGGAAAGACTCAAACAGTTAAACTTGCATTCTCTAGAAAGGCGAAGGGTGCGTGGAGACATGATCGAGGTTTATAAATGGATGAAGGGCTTTAATAAGGGAGACATTCATAAGGTTTTGTTCGTAAGAGAACCGGGTAGGACACGAAGTAATGGGTTTAAACTAGATAAATTCAGATTCAACAGGGACACAGGCAAAAATTGGTTTAAAAACAGGGTGGTGGATGAGTGGAATAGGCTTAGCAGTCACGTGGTGAGTGCTAATACAATTGTCACATTAAAAAATAGACTAGATAAATTCATGGACAGCGATATTAGGTGGGGTTAGATACACGGGAGCTTAGGGTCAAAGGAGCTGCCTCGTACAGGCCTACCGGCATCTTGTAGACTCCTGCGTTCTTATGTTCTTTTATCTATATATATATATATATATATATATATATATATATATATATATATATATATATACTCCAAAAATAGATAACTTCCAGACAGATCTCCATGCGCAGGTCATCGCTAGATGTGTAAACAACTGGGGTTTCCCCGGGCCAAGCCACAGGGCTCAAGTTAGAGTCGATAGACTATAGTGACTCCTTATAACACGTCCATGCAGGTCGTTCGTGGAGGAAACTGGCAAGGTGTCTCTCTCTCTCTCTCTCTCTCTCTCTCTCTCTCTCTCTCTCTCTCTCTCTCTCTCTCTCTCTCTCAAAAAAATAATGTAAAGGTGTATAAGGTCCATCAAGAGAGGGAGAGAGAGAGAAGGTGGAGTAGGAAAAAGATTAGGGGAATTGGAAGAGAAAGAGGTGGAGGAGGAAAAGGAGAGGGGGGGGGGGGGAGAAGGAGGTGGTGGCCTGACTGACCTGCTGTCTCACCTGCCTTCTGCATAGGTCAGATTAAGTTGCCAGGTGTCTCCTTAATAATAACTTCGTCAAAAAATTGTTAAATCACGTTCGCCGATTTGGGTTGGCTAGCACCTGACCACCATCCGCCCTATTAGGCGGGGAAGCATCCCACGGGTTAAGGAATTAGGGTACATGACTCTACACTCGTCGGGGAGGCGGTGGGTGAATGGATAGCGTGACGGCGCCGCGTTCAGGACGACGCGAGTTCAATCCCAGCCCGGTGCCACCAAGCTGGGATTTTTCAGCCGCCTCCGAGTGGCTTAAAACTACCCACATGCTGTCCAGAAGACCTCCTATCAACCCGGACTCTAGATTCTAGGATTAAAGATGAGCTCCGGGAGGGTAGCATGAGCCAATGCAAGATGGCGCCACTATAAACACTCGCCTGCGCCAGAACGGGCTGGGCCGACCATCAGGCCCCACCGGGAAGAAGCCTTGGGCCGACCATCAGGATCCACCGGGAAGAAACGTACCGGCACAAAAGGCCACGACGTAAAAAAAAATAAAAAAAATAAATAAAATAAAAAAAAATAAAAGGCTGGATACTGTAGAACGCTTGACCTCAGATTTTGTTATCATTTTCAAGTAGAGCAGTAGCAACTGAGTGTCCTCCAAGGCCTTAAAAACTCAACACTTGTTAACTCGACACAATCTTCCAAACACCTTAGCCTCCATTCCTCGATGACACATTAGGCGTGTTCAGTAGTGTCACCGACATGTCAAACGGGACCATACAAACGCAAACGGAACCAAACATGCTCAAAGATGTATTTGCACAAAAGGCAAACGCCAGCAAACGCTTTTCATCGGCCAATCAGCGAATAGTATAACCACAGCACACAGCAGTCAAGTTCCCGTAGGAATGTATTTTGAAGAATAAAATTTAGAATATAATGCTCTTTGAGACCCAGAAAGTTGGTGTAGTATAAAAAAATGAAATATCTTCTTGTCATTTCACATTAAAAAGAACATGAAAATGACATCAGGCAAGGGAAAGAAGGGAAGGTGTTGCGCTTTCTGATGACATTTCGCACTTTTTTTTTTTTTTTTTTGCCCCAGCTCGTCACGGCGCAGGCAAGTGTTTATAGTGGCGCCATCTTCTCTTGGCTCATGCTGCCCCCCGGAACTCGTTCTTGATTCATTTGGACTGTTTCCTCTAGAGTCCGGGTTGATGGGTGGTCCTCAGGACAGCATGTGGGTAGTTTTAAGCCACTCGGCGGTGACTGAAAAATCCGAGGTGGTAGCGTGGGGATTCGAACCCGCGTCGTCCATCACGTGGTGAATGTGGGCCCAGCACGCTACCACTCAGCCACCGCTAGACCGCTAGGCAGCGTTGTCTGACTCAAATTCGTGGCTGTGACTTTAATCGAGGAGCACAGCTGTTTTATCGTGTCCTTTGATGTGAACAAAATGTTGGTGCGTTTCTTACATCATCTCTTAACCTAATCATCAAGTGAGGAAATATATATTTTTGCAACATTATAGTTGACATCAAGCTGAAACAAGGATAAAACTAGAGATGGCTCAGAACTCATACATGCGAACTGTAAACATAACTCTTGCCACGGAGAAATCGTCTGCCGCTGGATGAGGGGCATATACAAAGGATTAAGCACAGGTAGTCTGTAGTCATTCTCTAGAACAAATCGTTGAATTCCTTCATCTTTGGCTTCGTGGTGCAGTGGTTAGCACACTCGGCTCACAACCGAAAGAGCCCGGGTTCGATTCCCTGGCGGAGTGGAAAAATTTGGGCGGCTTTTCTGATACCCTACGCCCCTGTCCACCCAGCAGTGAATGGGTACCAGGTATTAATCGGGGGTTGTGTCCCGTCTCCTGGGGTCTGTTCCCTTCTCCTATAATTCCTTCCCCTCCTGTCTCTCTCCAGCATAAGACCACATATGTTGCGCCGACTAAACGAAACTTTCCAACTTCCCTCCATCTTTCTACTTTCGACAGTGTGCACTCTGAGTACTTGGGTCTGAAGAGTGATGTACACGAGTTAATTCCGGGCGGTGGCGCCTGTCGTCTGGCAGAGGGGCTGTAATTCATTTTCAGTAAAAATGCTGTGTTGAATGCTTTCGTTTGATGTGTCGGTGACACTTCTGAAAACGCCTATAGCTGTCATCATCTACAATAAACGTTCTTGGTCTATCCCTAACTCAAAATCTTACCTGGAATCTTCACATCTCCTCTCTCGCTAAATCCGCTTTCTTGAGAGTAGGAGCTCTGTAACGTCTCCGGCAGTCCTTTTACTTCTTTCAGATGATACCCACACACAGGGGCCTTGCCCGCTCTAGTATGCATCTCGAGGGGCTCCACACACACGTCTTTTTGTAACAGAGTGAGGTCAAAGGCCCTTCGTCTCATCACCTCTTTTCCTCTTACTAGCAGTCTTTTTTATCCCTTCCGATAGTAGACTCTGGAACAGTCTCCCTTCGTCTGTATTTCCTACTGCTTACGACTTGAACTCTATCAAGAAAAAAGTATCGGGACATTTCTCCACCCGCAATTGACCTCTTTTTGTCCTTTCGTTCGTTTTTTGTGTTGTTGGAGCAGCGTCCAGCGGGCCATTTTGTTCCTGTTATTGTTTCTTTCTTTTGAGATGCCTCCATTGTTGTAAATATATATATATATATATATATATATATATATATATATATATATATATATATATATATATATAGAGAGAGAGAGAGAGAGATGAGAGAGAGAGATAGATAGATAGATAGATAGATAGATAGATAGATAGATGGATGGATGGGTAGGTAGATATAGATAAATCGATAGATAGATAGATAGATAAATGTGTGTGTGTGTGTGTGTGTGTGTGTGTGTGATAGATAGATAGATAAATGTGTGTGTGACGCGTGCCTGTGTGTGTGTGTGTGTGTGTGTGTGTGTGTGTGTGTGTGTGTGTGTCACGTGTGTGTGTGTGTGTGTGTGTGTGTGTGTGTGTGTGTGTGTGTGTGTGTGTGTGTGTGTGTGTGTGTGACGTGTGTGTGTGTGTGTGTGTGTGTGTGTGTGTGTGTGTGTGTGTGTGTGTGTGTGTGTGTGTGTAACGTGCACCTCTTAAGATGGGAAATGTGTGTATGTGTATGTGTGTGTGTGTGTGTGTGTGTGTGTGTGTGTGTTATGCTATGCGTCGTGCCAAGGTAAAATAAAGCAGAGCTGTAAGCAGCCGGCCCTCCACCCTCTGCTCCCAGGCGGTCCAAGCAAAGTTCATTGTACCATCTGGCTGGACACACGCAAGATGAGATAAACACATAATTTACCTGAGTGACCAAGTCCAGTCTACTGCGTTGTAACGAATCACGTGGGAAGCAGCTGATAGTGTGTGAATATGATAAAAATTAATAACAACATAAACCTGATGTGGAAATTCTGACGAGAATAACGAATTGTAGAACAAAAGGCAATATAAGAAAATAAAACTGAATTTATTTACATTTGATGCTGCTTTTGTGTTCCCAACTATAGGCTACATTATGGTAGGTAAGCTATTTTTTTTTTCATCCGAGGAAACAGCTCTAAGGCAAGACAAAAAAAAGGAATCCCGCTACGCACTGCTCCTGTAAAGAAAACAGAATGAGAAGCCAAAAATAAATGGTCAATTTCAGACGGAGAAGCGTCTTGATACTTCCCTCTTGAAAGAGTTCAAGCCGTAGGCAGGAGGAAATACAGACAAAGGAAGTCATCATTTTACTCCACGAATAATTCACACGATTAACATTTCAAAAGATTGCGGGATGTATTGTTCGGCATGTAAGTTATTTTCATATTGTTCATCACGTACAAACAAAACCATTTTGTCATATAAACAGATTTGCTATCCCCCAATGGTGTTGTACAAAACGGAAAAAAATAGTTTGATTTTGAGAAGTCAAGTAAAAGTGAGGAGAGAGCTCATAAACAAATATTAAACTGTACGATCAAGCTATGTCTAACTCACCAGCTTTCATTACTAATCGATTATATAATAGTCTCTCAAAATTGCAGCTCATACTTCCTTCTTTTATTTTTATCTTAGATATTTTAATGGGTAGCCTCCTGTTCATTTGAACTTGCTTGCTGCGTGCTCGCATCTGCCTGAGAGGCAGCTTTACTCACAAAACGGTTTTAACGGTTACACTTACTCAAAGGGAAAGGGGTATACGCCATACCTGCGCGTAGCCTCGGTGCTTATATCCATCAAATTGCCTCTTGTGGCTTGAGCGCGTGATGGGAAGGATCTATTACCGCTGGACACAGGCCCAGTGTGGCATCCAGGTTTCAAAAGTTCGTCGGGTTTCCCCAGGTACCAATTTGTCGACCAGCCCGGAAGGGAAGAGGAACAGCTGGGTGAGCTGCACGCCGACTGCCCCGTCGCATATTCCCGAAGTCTCTTATGGTTCGGCATAGGGAGAAATTAGGACAAGTCAGCGCGCGCGGCGAGAGTGGGGGTGCTGGGGGGGTCTGCCCTGGTCAGAATTGATGGGTAACTATGTTTTTATGCGCGTGACATATATTTTTCTCTTAAACTTACTATTTTTTTTAGATTTAATACTATACAGACTATTTTAATATGCAAAATTGGAAATGGAGAGAGGGTCTCTCTCTTCTCCTTTTTATCTTCTAAGCAGGAGAAGGACCTAATGTCCTCACTCTTCCTCCTTCTCCACTGTGATAATACATCTGTCCATACTACCACACTACTGATAGGCTGCCCTTCCTTTCCATACAGAGCCAAAGGGCCTGAGTAAAAGAGATGAACACCCCACATTCTGTGCCTCTTGTCATCAAGTGTTATGTATTCACTTCATCACATCATTTCATTGTATTTATAATCATGACAAACTGTCTGGTCTATTATACATATGTATGTATTGAACAACATCTATTTTTTATATATTTTTTCATTGTAAAATTTAATGTAAATATAGTTATTTTTTATGAATTTTGTAATATATGTTTGCCTGGGTATTCTTACTTATGCTATACTTGAATCAAAGTCTCGTTTTGATGCAACAACAACAATAAAGAGGTTCATAATTCGAACCTTAATAAATAATGGCTGGTATTATTAAAGGATTTTTTAGACTGCAACAAGCAGCCTCAAAAGATTTGTGTTCTCTATAAACTGTTTCATCACCTTCTGGCTTCATAAACCAACTGCTTAACCCGGTAGCAGCGAGGGGCCAAATTTGTGGCTTAACCGTGTAGCAGCGACGGGCCAAATTTGTGCCATGATATAAACACCCAAAAATAGATGATACATAATCTGGTCACAAATGCTTTGATATATATTATGAAATGGTTTGTGTGAAGGGTGATTTTTTCTCATTTTTCTCGCTTGGAGGGACCATTAAGAAACATGATCCCCGCTGCTACCACCGGGTTAAAATACTGGTAGGTTGGTTCCATAATCATTGAGTTAACTTGAAAGTCACTCACTAATTAGGATTCACTACATGGCTTCCGGAACAAGAGATCCTGTTTGTCTATTCTACTCTCCATTCATAAAGACCTCTTTCAGTCTATGACAACCAAGTCACTAGACGTCGTCTTTGGGTTTTCAGAAAGCATTTGATAACGCTCCACACCATAAATTACTTACAAAATCAAGCCCCTAGCTAGGCATTTCAGGTAAAGTACGCCACTTGATCGCAAAATAGCAGAACAGGAGACCATAAAGGGTACTGACTGATATAATTGCCTCAAAATGGGCACCAGTCACCAGAGTTATCCTTCAGTGCTCAATTCTAGGCCCAGTGCTGTTCATAAGATATGTCACTGACGTTGATGCAGGACTCCGTAATTATTTTACTAAATTTGCGGCGACCCGAAGATTGGTAATTTGGCCCTCTTAGACTAAGTCAGGCAAAGCTTCCAAGATTTGAATGAAATTTCAGCTTGGACTGAAAGATGGATATGGATGATATGGATAAGTGCCAAGATCTTCAAGTTGGAACAGCAAAAAAAAAAAAAAAAGAAAAAAAAAGAAGTACGATTACGAAGTATGTGACGTGAAACTCAAAATCGTTCAGTATGTCAAGGACCTGGGTGTCAAAATCGTTCAGTGTGTCAAGGACCTGGGTGTCAAAATCGCGTCACTGATCCATTGCGATTTAATATTGTGTGGTGACTTCATTCTGAGATGATACGTCGCTTAGAACGGGTTTTGTTATTGTATTATCAGTTTGAAGGTTTAAAGGGACAATATATGGCGAGTTCATAAAGCCTGTGGAAGAACCTTTAAACCCTTTATCCGATTATTTGAAATAGGATTGGATTTCCCTCTCGAAATCATCCTTCTCCTTCCAGTCTGTCACATCCCAGATGCAACTATTGTTAAAACACTCCGGTGCATCCTGCAGTCGGTATTTTTTTAAGGAAAGCAAATATTTCTGTTAGAGAAAAGACTTTACTATTTCATGAACAAAATGGGCACCAGTCACCAGAGTTATCCTTCAGTGCTCAATTCTAGGCCCAGTGCTGTTCATAAGATATGTCACTGACGTTGATGCAGGACTCCGTAATTATTTTACTAAATTTGCGGCGACCCGAAGATTGGTAATTTGGCCCTCTTAGACTAAGTCAGGCAAAGCTTCCAAGATTTGAATGAAATTTCAGCTTGGACTGAGAGATGGACATGGACATGGACATCCTAGCACTCAGATCCCCACCCAGCCATCTCGTCCATCCACGTCAGCCGCCCCCAAGCAGGAGCGCTACGGCCAGAATGCACAACAGCCCTCGCCCTCCTGCTGATTTCAAACATCGCCCGCTCGAGGTTTCTGGCGATGGCGTCACAGGCGGGTTGCTGCGTGTGGATGGGTGTGAGGGGCTCCTAAGGATACATCAGACTGCTAGCACCATTAGGCATTTAGAAGAGTGTTTATGTCATCCTCGAGAGCAGCAGTTGTGATCACGGTTGGATGGTAGCGGGTGTATGGCTTGCCGGTCTTGTCAATCAGGAACTTTTCAAAGTTCCAGTGGATATCACCGATTGTGAGAGGCTCGTAGTAGAGACCCGACGAGTATTCGGTGTCGGTGTACTCACAACCGCTCTGGACAGATGAAGAAAGGGTGTTGTAATACCAATTTTTCTTTAACTTTTACTTATTCTATAAGGCTCTACTCTATCAAATGTCACCTTTCCATTTGTTCTTCTTTCCTTATAGCAAACATATTGATGCAAGAATGAGCAAGACTTACCTTTAGGAAAGTGAAGATGGGATCTTCATCAGCGCCGTTGACTTCAGTCTTCCTAAAGAGGGTCATGTTGGGCTCAAAGCCACCTCCGGGACGTACGTATTTGATCCCGTTAATGATCTCATTGGCAGTCGCCCCTGGTTCTTGCTATGGCGTGTTAATGAAGAGCACCACGGAGCAGAGAGATTGGGGTCAGACAAAATCAAAATCTCTAAGCGAAAAAGGGTATTTTTAAAGACAGCGATCGCTGAGAGGTGGTGATATTCTACCCAATATATCAGTTCATTAAGTTTTGCATCAGTACTCAATACAAAGATTGTTTTCACATAAGCGATGGAACGATAAAAAGCATCCAAGGCAACTGAAACTCACCAGACCAAACTGGTTACAAGGAAATCTAAGGATGACGAATTCCTGATCTGCATAGATCTCCGCCAGGGCATTCATTTGGGTGTATGAGGCGATGGTGAGCCCTCAGTAGGTGGCCACATTGGCTACCAACACCACCTGTCGGGAATGAAAATGAGTATAAGTCATCAGAAGAAAGGTATGGTGGTATTTAAGAAAAGGTATGATATCCCAGAAAAAGCATAAGTTCACCTTAAAACTGAGGTTCAACACTTACCTGACCTCGGTAATTTTCAAAGTCTATCGTTTCATTGGTACCCAAGACGTCAGCAGAAAACTGATAGAAGTCACCCTCCACTTCGCCACACAGCCGTCGGGAAATAATGGTGGAGGCTGCCGGGCCCAGGAGGGCCGCGGCTGCCACCAACGGTAAAAGGCGGGCCATGGGAGTGATGGCTGCTGGCGGAGGACAGGCGTTATATATGCGTAAATGCAGCTGACTCACGCAAAACATACAAGGACACGTGGTCGTGGATCGATGCTGTGTTATACTGAGAACGCACATGTGTCAGGAACAGGTGGCTGGCCGATGCTGGGAGTCGACACTTTAATTTTTTTTTTTTTTTTACAACAAAGAAGACAGCTCAAGGGCACAACAAAAAGTAAACAATAATAAAAAGAAAGTCCGCTACTCGCTGCTCACAAAAATAATCCAAACAGGTGGCCAAAAAAGAGGTCAATTTCGGGAGGAGAGGTGTCCTGATGCCCTTCTCTTGAAAGAGTTCAAGTCGTAGGCAGGAGGAGATACAGAAGAAGGAAAATTGTTCCAGAGTTTACTAGCGTGAGGGATGAAAGAGTGAAGATGCTGGTTAACTCTTGCATAAGGGGTTTGGACAGTATAGGGATGAGCATGAGTAGAAAGTCGCGTGCAGCGGGGCCACGGGAGGGGGGGAGGCATGCAGTTAACAAGTTCAGAAGAGCAGTCAGCGTGAAAATATCTATAGAAGATAGAAAGAGAGGAAACATGGCGGCGGAAATTAAGAGGTAGAAGACTATCAGTAAGAGGAGGAGAGCTGATGAGACGAAGAGCCTTAGACTCCACTCTGTCCAAGAGAGCTGTGTGAGTGGAGCCCCCCACACGTGAGATGCATACTCCATACGAGGGCGGAAAAGGCCCCTGTATATGGATAGCAACTGTGCGGGGGAGAAGAACTGGCGGAGACGATACAGAACGCCCAACCTCGAGGAAGCTGATTTAGTGAGAGACGAGATGTGAAGTTTCCAGTTAAGGTTTTAAGTTAAGGATAGATCGAGGATGTTTAATGTTGAAGATGGTGACAGCTGAGTGTTGTCGAAGAATAGGGGATAGGTGTTTGGAAGATTGTGTCGAGTTGACAGGTGGATAAATTGGGTTTTTGAGGCATTGAAGGACACAAGGTTCCTTTTACCCCAATCGGAAATGAAAGCAAGATCTGAGGTTAAGCGTTCTGCAGCCTCCAGTCTGTAGTCATGTAATTCCTGTTGAGAGGGTCTTCTGTTGAAAGAAGTTGAATAATGCAGAGTGGAGTCATCAGCGTATGAGTGGATAGGACAGTTTGTTATGGAAAGAAGATCATTGATGAATAACAGGAAGAGAGTGGGTGATAGGACAGAGCCTTGTGGAACACCACTGTGCACAAGAGTGGGGGAGAAGGGTATCTGAAGATAAGATAACAAAACAGTTTAAGGAAAAACAACATTAAAAATAGTTTTATTAAAACAAGATGTGTGAGAAACACCAAATCATAAGTATATATTTTTGTCCTTCCAGAAAACTGTTTTATTGAAAGTTACCCAATAAGCAGAAGTAAATTTTTGTTTCATTAGCAGGCCGGTATGAATGCCGGTCTTGATGTGGCTCAAGACACCTAGGAAAAAAATAAGTGAAGAGGAAAATAGTTTATTAAATAATGCAGGAATCAAAATACTAAGGTAACAGTTAGCAAAGATTTATAATTGAGCTGAGTAAGTGTGATGAGGGCTTCCGTGGGGAGGCGGTGGTCGAGTGGTCAGCGTGCAGGCATGGTGAGCCCGTGGACCTAGCTAGCTAAGTTTATATACACCAGGTCAAGTCATACGCAGGTTTGTGGGAGGAGACACGGCAGAGGCGTGGCTTATGCTTGACGATGCTTGGAGCCAAACTAGAGAATGTAGAAACAGGAATTAAGAGAAAACGAGGAAAGGCGGACTAATTTAAATCAATCACTTCAACATGCCCTCCCTCACACCCCACACCGCCGTTTGTAGGCATTGGAATTACAGTCACGCAATAGCACAATAAAGAGGCATATTTTTTTTCATCCGTGGCTTGACTGAACGCGCTGTGAAAGCAAGAGCATGCACATCCAAAGTGCACACACGGCCGCAAATTTAGTCACCCCTGAATTGGCGGGTATTATTTTTTTTCACCTTCAAGTGACGTCATCCCGCTGCTCCGCCCCCAAACCGCCCCCTGCGCGTACCGTTCGCAGTTTTGAGGCAGAGTGACTTGACTTGGTATATATAGACTTAGCTAGCTAGGTTCGAGTTCAAGAACAAGGGCGAGGCTTTGCCAGACACGAGGATGCCTCAGTGACGAGGCTTGGCCAATAAAGTCATCACCCATCCTCACATCGTCATCGTTATCGCATAAGTAAAATAACGAACGTAACTGAAAAGTATCACTACCCGAAAAAAGGTTCGTGTGATTTACCGCTGAATTAAATTTCCATGGCGGTATGATTGCTGGAGTCGACATCAGCCCCTGACCTGTGGAGCCGGCGAACTATCATTAACCCCTTGAACACGAGGACGCGCATACTGCGTCCTGGCTCTCTTCAGCCAGTATACGAGTTATTTCATCCCGGATACTGTACAATTGTTTTTAGGATGAATGTCGGATATGATACGGTGTCTGATTTGACCTTCAATGTTATTATTGAGTAATAACATTAGTGTGTCTTGCGCACATTTGTACTTGACAAAAATGTACCTGGGGCAAGGCATATAGTACGGTATTGTACGGTACGAAATTACGGTACGGTACGAATCTGTGGACGGCAAAAGTACGGTACGATATTTTTCTAATAGTACGGTACGGTACGAAAGTACGATACTTTTTTGTACCTTTTTTCGTATCAAGATATAGACGAACACCTGCATATATGATCAGGTCATTCAGGTGACAATGAAGTAAGTGAGGTCATGTGCCGGCTCTCCCGCGGAATCTGGTGTGGAGTGGCAAGGTCATTAATTGTCATCCGTAAGGCCGAAAGATGGCGGATACCTGTCCAATGTCAGGTGTTAAGTCAGATCAGGCTTGTCAGGTCACAGGCCACCTGGGTTTCCGCGGTGTGGAATGATCGAAAGTAGTAGACTCATTTTCAGTTCATCTAGGATACCATTAGTATTGCTAATCAAAGCTGTTGTTAACTCGTCCGCTGCGATTGGCACGGATTTGGCTTTCACTGGTAGCCTGGTAACATGTATTCCCAGGTCTTCCTCTGTCTCTGTGGTGGATAGTGGAGTGTTTCCCATGTGGTATTGGTGTGCTGGATATCCCTTCACTGGTAGCCTGGTAACATGTATTCCCAGGTCTTTCTCTGCCTCTGTGGTGGATAATGGAGTGTTTAATCCCATGTAGTACTGGTGTGCTGGATATCCCTTCACTGGTAGCCTGGTAAAATGTATTTCCACGTCTTCCTCTGCCTCTGTGGTGGATAGTGGAGTGTTTCCCATGTGGTATTGGTGTGCTGGATATCCCCTCCGAAGGTGCAGGATTTTACATTTGTCTTCATTGAATAGTATCAGCCACTTGTTGTTCCCTTCCTGTAGCTTGTGATGTCTTCTTGCAGGAAATCCGCAGTCAAGGGGTTAAAACCTATTTACATATGAGGTATTGCTATCCCGAAAAAGTTTACAGAGAGCTTTAATAGCTGTTAGGAATACTATGACTGTCTGTGCTGATTAGTGGCAGATAAACGTGTAAGCAAAGAAACATCAGTGAATTAGTGGTGTGATAAGCTTGCGAAATCTCGAATGGATATGTTTTCATTTATAATGTAAAAAAAAAATATTAGTATTTACGAAATATTTCTACCGGATCAGTAAGTGTACGGTAATCAAAAACAACACCGCCATAATGGATGAGAAGTGGCCTGAAGGCAGCAACTGAGGTGGTGGGCGTGAACTCTCTCAACCGGGTATCTGCCATCTTGCGGCCCTCAGCTCAGCTCAGTTCGGCGCCTTCACCACAATGATTGGGATTAGCTAAGTCTATATATAACAAGTCAAGTCACTCTACTTCAAAACTGCGACCGGTACGCGCAGGAGTCGGTTTTGGGGCGGAGCAGCGGGATGACGTCACTTGGACCTCCCCCCCCCCCCCCCCAAAAAAAAAATACCCGCCAGTTCAGGGGTGACTAAAGTTGCGGCCGTATGTGCACTCTGGATGTGTAATCTTGCCTTCTTTCACAGCGCGTTCAGGCAAGCCACTAATGAAAAAAATGTTTTTTTATTGTGCTATTGCGTGACTGTATTTCCAATGCCTACAAACGGCGGTGTGGGGTGTGAGGGAGGGCATGTTGAAGTGATTGATTTAAATTAGTCCGCCTTTCCTCGTTTTCTCTAGATCCCTGTTGCTACATTCTCTAGTTTGGCTCCAAGCAACGTCACGCATAAACCACGCCTCGGCCGTGTCTCCTCCCACAAACCTGCGTATGATTTGACTTGGTGTATATAGATTTAGGGGATTAGCGGCCCATTTCGACTCCACAAACTCTACCTCTATGTAAATTTCCAGATAAGCTCTTGCCGCCGCGGCTTCTTTTAAGGACCAGGAAAGGGACGGGAAGTCGAGTCCTGTTGGCCCTCCTCCTCCTCCTCCTTCCTCCCTTCCCCTTCTCCCTTCTTCCCTTTTGCATCCCCTCCTAACCCTCTTTTCCTCTCTCCTACCCTTTCTCCTTCCCTCTTCTCTTCCCTTTTACCTCTTCATTCCCTTCTTCCCCTTTCTCTCCTTTCCCTCTTTCCCCTTTCCCTTCTCCCCCTCCTTCCCATCCCACCTCCTTTTATCTCAACTTCCCCTTCTCCCTACTTTCCTTTCCTACCATCCCCTGCCCCGTTCCTACCCATTCTTCTCCTCCCCTTCCATCCGTCTCTTTCCCCCCAACGCCCGGGACGCAGCAAGCAGACTGGCACAGATTGGATTCAGCAAGCAGACATGGACACACACACACACACACACACACACACACACACACAGGAAGCAGACTGGCGCAGACTGGGTTCAAGAAGCAGACACAGACACATAGGGTCGTATAAGAAGACAGTTCGTCGTCCAAAACCACATATTTGACAAGGCTTTCGTAGGAGTTTTAAGCATTTCCAGTAGTAGTTTTATGGCCCTGGTGGTAGTTTGGCCCTTCTTCTGTACCATGAACCTGAAGAAACACTCACTAGAACTGGACTGACCCCCTCTTTAGCCTTTAGAAATAGCTGATGTGAGAAGCCAAAGTGTCTTATAATACCAACCATACAGTCACGAACACGGCAAGCAAACTGGGACACCAAAGCAACAATGATATTCGGCCGAACCTACTGGGTCCCAGATACAGAGGCGCTTTCATTGCTGTTATTGCTGGTGGTATGGGGGTGGGGTGGTGGTGGTGGTGGTGAGGCGCCTCTCAGTGAAGTTTTCCTGCTGTCCATCATTGTCTTAAGAGTTCATTCCCACAAAAAAGTCATGTTGCTTTAGAAGTGGCTGCGTGATTTATGAGAGGTGCTCCTCCGCGCGTGTTAATCTGTGTGTAGCTGCTGACAGACTGCGTTAGTTCATGACAGGTACGGTACGTGTAGCTATATGAGTATTAAAACACACACACACACACACACACACACACACACACACACACACACACACAAGAAAACGAAGAAAGAATAAACGATTGAATATGCGAAAAAATCGAAAAAAATAGCAAGCTCTCTTTCTGTCAGTCTCTCTTTCTGCCTGTTTGTCTGTCTATCTATGTCTCTATTTTCTTTTTGACCTATCCATACAGCTATCTATCTGATTTACGCATCCCCCCGCAGGGCTCTCAACAAGGCCGGGATTCATGATAGCTGCGGCAACACTTCCATGACATATTTTGCCCGCTACCTAAACAAGTCACCCAAACGCCCCACTCCACAATCGAAGGTTTCTCCTTTCAACTCGGCAGATGACAAGTTGACAGCACTCGCTCTTCTCGCCATGCTCATGGTAAAACTGAAGGACGCCTTCTTTGCCCTCCTTTATTTTTACTAACATGATTGCTATTGATGTTGGAAGATTACCAAGGAATTTCAGCGGGAAATAAGTAAAAATCATTATTATTATACCGTTGCAGATCAATGATAATCAATGAGGCATGCGCCAGAGTTGTCATACAAACACCCTACACAACGCCAGGGTCATATTCTTGACACTTTCAGGGTCCAAGCATACATTTATCAAAGTTCGTAAGTTTATAGATTATTCATGACCTGGTGGTGGTTGACAAGGTTTTTCTGCCATGAATGTAAGAAACCTCATGGACGTATTAATCGCTTTGAAATGAGTGCGGAGAAAGGGCGGTTAAGAATACCAACCCAAGTCCTCATGGTGAGTTCCATACGGGTCCCTTCTCATCCTGGTATCTCTGGCAGGATCTATCGACTTACTCAGCGCAACGCATGGGCGCCCCATGGCCCCCTTCATTCAGGATCCCCGTCGAAGGGAGTCACCTTGTCGTGGTGATGAGACTTGAAGGCAAGGTCAGCAGCTCTTTACCTCGATAGAGCTCGATGTCCGCTATTGCCTCGTAGACCAGAAAATGCTCCGCCATCACCGGCTTGAAGTACCGTTGATGTTGCCTACCACTACCACCTAGGGCAGGGCTACTGTCTGCCAACGTGTTGTCCGTGCGTGGCGTCGTATACTCCCGTGCCCTCTCATCTGGGAGTTAGGTCACCGCAGGGCAGTGGATTCCTCGGTGGGCAACACGCTCCTTTGGTGGGAGGTTGAGGTTCAGTGGCCTCCTGAATCAATCGGCTGAATCATGATGGTTAATGCATGTACAATGGCTAAGTCAGCAGACCACTGCCAGGGTGAGCGATCACATGATCCACTGACGCGTTAAACACCTGGCAGTGGCCACCTCCCCCATTACCCACAGGGCTGTTCAGTGCGGTCTATTTGGCATGCTTCACCCGCACAGGCTCCAATGGTGGTGCGGTGTAGGGAAGTGAAAACCTATTGTGGGTAAATTACCTTTCCCCAGCCTGCCTCCTCCCTGACGTCACCTGTCTCCCGAAACTCTCACGGTCCCCTCCATCGCCACCTTGGGCACTTTCACGGCCCTGGCGTGCAGTCCCTACCTCATGAGAGATCTGCCCAAGACTAGATGCGTGCGACACTGAAGTCACACAGGAATAGTCCCGTAAGCCTAGGGGCTAGTCTCCCAAATGAAATTATGCCTGTACCAGTACTTAATCTGAAATTATCTATCCGTCCCAAGGTGGCTCTGCGTCAACTAAAAGACTTGACATGGGAGATGACCTACAAAGCATCTGTTGACAGTCGGACTGGCGCGTGACTGCCATAAATGTGCAGGCAGTTGTTACCAAATAAAAAGAGAGTGAGAGAAAGCAAGCCACCAATATCCATCTCGTTTGACCTCTTCAATAATTACCTCCTCTTCCCTCTTCATCCTCCTTTCCTTTTCCTCCTCCTCCTCCTCCTCCCACTCCTCCTCCTGATTTTACTCATTCTCTCTTTCTAATTCCTTTCCACTTCCTCTCCTTCCTCCTTCCTCCTCTTTTCATTTCTCCAATTATTCTCTCTTCTTCCCTCCTTCCTCCATCTCTTTTTCCTCCATCAACCCTTCCTTCGCCTCCTCCTCCTCCTCCTCCTCTCCTGATTTTAACCTTTTCCTCTTTCCTCCATTCCTTCCTTTCCTCCTCTTTTCATTTCTCCAATTATTCTCTACTTTCTTCCCTCTCTTTTTCCTCCATCAACCCTTCCTTCCCCTCCTCCTCCTCCTCCTCCTCTTTCTGTCCAACATATTCTTTTCTCTGTTCATCTCCTCCTCCTCCCCTCTCTCCTCCTATATATCCTCCGTCCATTTAACTCAGATTTAGCCAAAAAACAACACAGATATTTCCACCTCTCCTCCTCTCCCCTCCCTGACCTCAACGCATAATCATAAGCGGGTTCTGATGACATCATGTTCCCCGCGTGCCCTTGCTGACCAATGGCGTGCCAGTATCCTCGTGACGGCGACGTGCACTAAGCCAATCAGCTACGTTCCTGTAGTCTGAGGCCACGCCCACAGGCCTCGTGATTGGCTGCACCACGACCCCGAAAGAGAGAGAGAGAGAGAGAGAGAGAGAGATTAGAGAGAGGGGGAAATTTACACAGACAGAACCAGATTTGAGAATTTGAGAGAGAGAGAGAGAATGGCTGATATAGATAATGAAAATAACCACAGTAACAAAAATAACACAAAGAAAATCATTGTTTATTATCCTTATCATTATTAGTACTAATATTATTATTATCATTATCATTATTATTATTATTGTTATTATTATTATTATACCTGTGCCGCAAACCGTCAGAATTTTTCAAACAGAGATAAAACAAGTTACGTGTGTGTGTGTGTGTGTGTGTGTGTGTGTGTGTGTGTGTGTGTGTGTGTGTGCTTTACATTTAACACAAAAACGATGACTCGGCTGACTGACTGACTACCTAGTCGGCAATACGGGCGCGGCAGCATTTTTTGTCTGGGTCTGGGTCTGGAGCCCTTCTGTATGAAGTTTTCTGCAGCTGAGAGCGTTCGTCACTGTATGTGCCGACTGGCGGCTGGTACAACATGTCGGCGCCAATAAACAAGAAATGACAGATACAGACAACAAGATTTAGAACCAGGAGGCCGAGGTGGCATTACTAGAAGTTGGGCAGCATAGATGCTTGTGGGACCACAAGATGAGCTATAAAGAGAAGCTGAGAGAATGGCAGCAACATTGCAGAAATGTTTATCTCTTTGCGAGATATCGAAGGAGGTAAGGAACGATTATTTTCGTGTATTATATAATCACACTATGTGATGCCAGGGGTTGCGCTGGCATGTTCCTCCCTTCTCCTTTCTTATTAAATGCAACAATGAACAATCAATCAATCAATACTACTTATGATAAAACTCGTTTACTTAAAGTATTTCTACAATATTAGGCTAATGGACCAAACTCATTGTGGTTTTAATATATGGTAGCAGCCTTTTGGGTGTCTGCAGGATGAATTCATGCCCTTACATTTACTAGCAGTTTACGTCTTGATGCTCCCCTGGCTCCTCCCACGTGTGAACCTACTTGCTCCAAGGAGCACTTAACTGGTCTAGCCGCTAGATCGTCGCGGCTGTATACCGACCAGGAATTGCCAGGTGTAAGCCGCCTTTACTCACGACTGACTGCCTCACTGATCTAATACTTCGATAAATATTTGTTTCATTTCCAATATTTAAACATAATGAATTCTCGTCACCCATCACTCTATCATTCACAGCTCTTCCTCGTATAAGTAAATATTCTTCGCATCTTACCTCGCGCGAGAGATCTCTCTCTCTCTCTCTCTCTCTCTCTCTCTCTCTCTCTCTCTCTCTCTCTCTCCTTACTAGCCACTTTCTCTATCTTCCTCAAACTCACTTATAATTCCACCTATCCGTCACTTCATATCTCGTCTCTAATTCAACCTTCTTTTCCATATTTCCTGATCCTAAAACATCATTGGGAGGCGATGGATGAGACGTCTGTATGGGCTCCGCGTCTCAAAGCACACAGGTTCGCGTCCCGCCCGCCCTATAAACAGACAGCGTTGAGTCACCGCCGAGGGGCCCAAGACTACCCACATGCTGTCCTGAAGACCGCCTATCTACCCATACTCTTGATTCTCTGTTGCTTATAGCATTAATGGGAAAAAATGCATTGCTACGAGAGAGAGAGAGAGAGAGAGAGAGAGAGAGAGAGTTTATGAGACAAATAGCCTGAGCTACATCAGCCCATCAATATAACATAACTGTGTGTGTGTGTGTGTGTGTGTGTGTGTGTGTGTGTGTGTGTGCAATTTACGCATGACGTTTACATCACAACAAGGAGATTTGCACCACTACTACTACTACTACTACTACTACTACTTACTACTTCTACTACTACTATAGTACTACTACTCCTACTACTATTACTATCACTACTACTACAAATGTAAATAAATTAAATAATAAAAATAATACCAATAACCATGATAATATGATAATAAAAAGTTGTAGCAGTAGTAGTAGTAGTAGTAGATGATACAAAAATTACTCCACTTGAACGAAATTACACTGGAAAAAATGCATTCTCTCTCTCTCTCTCTCTCTCTCTCTCTCTCTCTCTCTCTCTCTCTCCTGCAGGGCCAGAGAGGGACACAGACAGACTCATCAGACGAACCCAAACTTTGTAAAACCAAGGGAGAGAGAGAGAGAGAGAGAGAGAATGTATTCCTGGTCGTTTTTTGTTCTTCAGTAGTAGTAGTAGTAGTAGTAGTAGTAGTAGTAATAGTAGTGGTGGTGGTGGTGGTAGTAGTACTAGTAGTAGTAGTAGTAGTAGTAGTAGTAGTAGTAGTAGTAGCACAGTAGTAGTAGTAGTAGTAGTAGTAGTAGTAGTAGTAGTAGTAGTAGTAGTAGTAGTGGAATTAGTAGTGTGTGCGTGTGCGTGTGTTTGTGTGCGCACGTGAATTCCTTTCCTTTTTTGGCGCCAACACACACACACACACACACACACACACACACACACACACACAAAACCAAGCAACACGCAAAATATAGTGACATTCCCCCCCCCCCCCCCCTCTCTCTCTCTCTCTCTCTCTCTCTCTCTCTCTCTCTCTCTCTCCACGAACAGAGAACAAAAAGATGCTTAGAGAGAGAGAGAGGTGATTACAGGAAAGAGTGCAATTATGTTTTTTAAGTTCCTCCTCTCTCTCTCTTCCTTATCATTTTATCACTTTCCTCCTCCTCCTCCTCCTCTCCCTCCTTTTTTTTATACAGGAGGTGGTGAGGATATTGTGTGTGTGTGTGTGTGTGTGTGTGTGTGTGTGTGTGTGTGTAACTTTGTATATCTTTATTTAGAAGTAGTAGTAGTAGTAGTAGTAGTAGTAGTAGTAGTAGTAGTAGTAAAAGAAGAAGAAAAAAAAGAAAAAAAAAAAAAAGAAAATGAAGGAGGATAAAAAGATGAAGAAAATGAAGGTGGAGGGGAATAAGAAAAGTAGTAGAAGAAAAAGGAACATTTGAAGAAGAATAAGTATATGACCAGGAACATTGTAGAAGAAAAGAAAAGAAGAAAAAGCAGAGGAAAACGAAGAAAAAGAAGAAGGAAAAGAAAAGTAACACCATACACACAACACATTTATACTATTACACTCTGGCGGAACACGCAACAAACTCACCAACACGTACTAATTTCGTCCGCCTTCCTTGTTTCCTCTCGGTTGAACACAGAGTCCTCATTACACTTCGATTTGTTTTCATTAGGTCAATCTCTAGCAACATGACTTCTGGTGTCCACTCTGTTTTGTCTTATTGAATCGGCGACCGTCTGGAGGCTGGACAAAGGTGTTTCATTACGTCTGGATTTGTTGTGACTGACTGCATGGCTTAACCTCAATACTGTTCCCCGTTGTTTTTGTATAGATGTTTTGGGTAGAGCCTCGACTAGACCGTAAAAACCCATGGAATCAAAAATAACTCGATACTACAGGTTCGACACAAGTCATTCATTGCGTCTTGATTTGTTTTCATTATTCAGACTGACTCGCTTCACCTTCCTACAGTTTCCCGTTCTTTTGTATAGATGTTTTGGGTGCAGCCTCAACTAGACCGCATAAAACCCATGAACTCAAAGAAATAATTCAATACTACAGGTTCGACACAAGTCATTCATTACGTCTTTGATTTGTTTTCATTATTCAGAATGACTGGCTTCACTACCTCACCATAGTTTTCCGTTGTTTCTGTATATATATATTTTGTGTACAGCCTCTACCAAACCGCGGCCTGACATATTCTAACGTGCCATTCATATATAGTTATTCAGACTGACTAGCTTCACCTCACTGCAGATTTCACGTTGGTTTTGTATATATCTTAACTACAGACTCTACCAAACTGCTCCCAGGTACATTCTAACACACCCAGCCATATAAAACCCAATAAAAATAATAGAAATACCACATTGACAAACTTAAACAATGATTGGTAGAGCCGACAGAAACGAAACCTGACCTGTTCTGCCGTACCCATCCGCATAAAACTCATAAAAATAAAAAGAAATAACTCGACAATGACAACATGGAGCAATGAGTGGGTACAGCCTTGACGAACACCACGACCTAACGTTATTCTGACTTCCACGCGATCCGTTCACACAGCCTCGCCAAATAGTTCTGACTCCAACGCCGAAATAGTAATAGTAATGTACCTAGTAATAGAAAGTGGTGGTGTCTCGTCCGTCCAGTGTGTTCTTGAGGCAGAAAAAGACTCACGGAAGACAGCCTCAGCGGGACGTCACTTTATGGCTGTCTTCCGGGCGGGACACGAGACATTCATAATATTCCGAGCAGTCTGAATCAGTCATCGCCTCGCTGGGACTCTCTCCTGAACTGTTAATGACGTCTGGCGGCAATATACATATATTTTTTTCCTGAGAGCTGCCCACCTGACACTGTATTTGTCAGACCCCTCCGCGGTCCAATGGTTAGCGTGCCTAGCTACGAAATCGCGGACCAAGGTTAGAATCTTGGTCCAGGAGGTCGGCGTGCATTTCACCCATCTGTTCATCCTTCCTTTCGGGCTGGTGGATAAATGTGTACCCGGGGACACCTGGGGAGGGCACCCTGTGGTAACCCGGATGTGACATCCGGGTTACCACCCATGGGTGATGGGTTCCCTCCTACTATGGGCTCAGAGGGCCGACGGTACAGAGATGAGCACCGCCGCCACGCGCAGCTACAGCGTGTGTACCCACCTTCACTTTAAGCATCCCGGCATTGCTTTTGTTCCCTTTCTTTTCCTTTTCTCATAGATCTCTTTACTTATATTTTGTTCCCCGACACTTTTTTACTTTTTTCTTCTTACTTTACTGTCAGGCTTGTATTTTTGTTTTTCCCTTTTTCTTTTCTTTATTCTTGTCTTTACTTTACTGTCTTTTATATTTGTTTCCCCCACTTTATATATTTTTTTCTTCTTCAGAGTATACGATTTTTTGTTTCTCTCTTTTTTCGTTTCTGTTTTCTTCTATTTACTGTCTTTTATTTTTGTTTTCCCCACTTTATATTCTTTTCTTCTTTTTCTTCCTCTTATTTTACTGTCACTGTCTTGATTTTTTGTTTCTCCCTTTTTTTTCGTTTCTGTATTCTTTTCTTTACTTTAGTCTCTTTTATTTTTGTTTTCCCCACTTTATATTCTTTTCTTCTTTTTCTTCCTCTTATTTTACTGTCACTGTCTTTATTTTATTTTTTGTTTCTCCCTTTTTATTCTTTATTCTTCTCTTTACTTTGCTGTCTCTCTTATTTTTGTTTCCCCACTTGATATTCTTTTCTTCTTCTTCTTCCTCTTACTTTACTGTCAGTGTATCCTATTTTTTTGTTTCTCCCTTTTTTTCGTTTCTGTATTCTTTACTTTACTGTCTCTTTTATTTTTGTTTCCCCCACTTTATATTCCTTTCTTCTTCTTCTTCCTCGTACTTTACTGTAAGAGTCTCCTATTTTTCATCTCCACGTCTGGTCATCGAGGGAGCTCTGTCTGGGTCTACATCAACCTTTTATTGCCCCTTGACGCTCTCTGAGGGATCTCAGTAATAATAATCAAGGCAGCTCAAGGACAAAGAAACAACTTACGGAAAAAATCTCGCTAATTCGTTATTCCTCAAGAGCGAAAAATAGACTTCAATTCACTTTTTCCTAAGTGATAATATCGCGTCCTGCGTCTGTAAGTAAAACGAGTGATTCCTTTTATTCTGCTCGCCTCCAGATAACAACAAAGCTACCTCAGTGTCGCCTCAGTCCCCCGATTACTCAATGTTGTATCGGCGTGGCGCGTCTCAGCCTGGCGGAGAAATTAAAACAAACAGGAGAATCGCTCATTTCACGGGGTCACCTGGAGGGCGGCAGCGTCCTCGTCATTTTAACGTAGAAGAGATACATAGATACAGACAAACGAACAAGAGACACAGATACAGAAGGACAATACAAACAAGACACAGACATAGAAAAACAAACAGACATAGAAAAAGATATAGAAAAACACAGGTAAAGAATAGCAAACAAAGGAGTCGCTCATTTCACTGTGGGAAGCTTGAGGTAAACACAAAGACATAGATACAGATAAACCAAAAGATCGAAGGTAAATGTTAGCAATGTATTAATGTGTTAGGATTAGTGTTACTGTGTGTGTGTGTGTGTGTGTGTGTGTGTGTGTGTGTGTGTGTGTCATGCCAACACACATCAACACTAATTCCTTGCCTCACTTCCCTCCTCGTCAATGAATCGTTAATTATTATAATGCCTCGCGCGTCTCCAGAATGTATCGGGCGACTTCATCCCCGCTAAACCTGCGGACAGGTTCTTCAGGCCGTTACTTATGCAACACACGCCCGCATAAAGCATCAGGGCGGCTTGTCAGGATAATGTTCTCCTCTCTTTCCACCACGCACAGGAGGGAGTCAGCCAGTGCTTGCTAATACTTGCTAATCAGACCTAATTTAACATAGCAATCACATGTACAGGAACACGTTATGATTCTCGCTTGCATCACCATTTTCACCTTCCTCAGAGGCAAGGATAAGACACTCGGAAGGACAACTTTGACAGATATTGCAGAAGATACAAGAAGATAAACACCATAATATACACCTATTGATAACACTAATAATAACACAATATCTAATAATAACACTAATGATACTAATAATACTGAGTCAACAACGGAACAAAACAAAAAATAGAGTGAAGGATAAAATTAAGTACAGAAAAGCAAGATTAAAAAAAACAGAGCAATAAGATAAAGAAAAATAACAAAACGAGGAAGAACATAAAATTAACAAGCAAAAGCAAAATCAAGGCCAATACATTTAAATGACTCACACACACACACACACACACACACACACACACACACTAAAACAAACTCTCTCTCTCTCTCTCTCTCTCTCTCTCTCTCTCTCTCTCTCTCTCTCTCTCTCTCTCTCTCTCTCTCTCTCTCTCTCTCTCTCTCTCTCTCTCTCCAGTCAGCCCCATAGCCTTCACTTAAACCATGCAATATAGATAGATAGATAGATAGATAGATATTTAAAATAGATAAATGGTGAAACCAACGAACAAACACACTTACCAGCAACACCCCGGGAAGCATGTACGGCTCTCTGTCACATCTGAAAGAAAGAAAGAAAGTGAGAAAGTGAGAGAGTGAGTGA
>NW_026111648.1:360000-362500 GCF_024679095.1 Eriocheir sinensis
CTATGGAAAAATAACTGATGATTATGTTACACACTCGCTCCCCACCTTCTCTCTTCCTTCCTCGGCCAGTCCCTTAAGATCAGCTGTAGTGTTAAGAGCCAGACAGACAACGATCACTAGGAGTCTTCTAAGAGATGCTGATGCAGATTAACTTGTAGTAGTAGTAGTAGTAGTAGTAGTAGTAGTAGTAGTAGTAGTAGTAGTGGTAGTAGTAGTAGTAGTGGTAGTAGTAGCAGTAGTAGTAGTAGTAGTAGTAGTAGTAGTAGTAGTAGTAGTAGTAGTAGTAGTAGTAGTAGTAGTAGTAGTAGTAGTAGTAGTAGTAGTAGTAGTAGTAGTAGTAGTAGTAGTAGTAGTAGTAATTGAGAAAAAATATCTAGACACACAGACAGCGACAGATAGATATACAGATAGACAGACAGACAGATAGACAGACATACAAAACAGTAAAAAAATACAAGGACATAAAAAAATTAGACAAAAAAAAAAGATACAAACAAACACACGCAAAAAACACTAAACACACACACACACACACACACACACACACACACACGGTTACACAATACACATATATCATTATTTTAGTAGATGGGGGAGAGGGTTTGGAAAGAGAGAGAGAGAGAGAGAGAGAGAGAGAGAGAGAGAGAGAGAGAGAGAGAGAGAGAGAGCGATAGAGAGAGGAAGACGAGGACAAGGAGAGGAGGATAGAGACAGAGGGGAGGAGGAGAACAGTGGGGGGAGCTTATTCCAGGTGTTAGGTGATAGGGAAGAGGGAAGAATGGGGGGAGGTGGAGAACAAGGAGAGGAGAGAAGAGAACAGGAAGATGGAATAAGGGAGAACATGTGCTTGATAAAAGGTGCCAGAAGGGAGATAGAGAGAGCGAGAGAGAGAGAGAGGGGGGAGGGAGGGAGTGATAGGTAACAGAAGGAAGAGGGAGGAGAAGGAAAGAAGACCAGAAGAAGAAGAGAATAATAAGAGAACGTGTGCCGCGGGGGAACAGGGGCGAGAGGGAGAAGAAGAAGAGAAGAGGTGGAAGGAAGAAGAGGGAGGGATGGGGGTAAAGGGGCGAGGAAGGGGAAGGAGGAGGAGAAGGGGGAAGATGAAGGACAACGAGAGAAAACCAGAAGAAGAAGAGAGAGAGAGAACATGCGTCAG
The DNA here is from genome assembly GCF_024679095.1 of Eriocheir sinensis. Lineage (NCBI taxonomy): Eukaryota > Metazoa > Arthropoda > Malacostraca > Decapoda > Varunidae > Eriocheir > Eriocheir sinensis. Next base: position 361,157 of record NW_026111648.1, read on the forward strand.
GTAACAAGGACGAGAGGAGAGAAGGAGAAGAGAAGAAGTGGAAGAGGGGGGAAGGAGGAGGGGTCACGGGGCGTGGAAGGGGAAGGAGGAGAAGGAGGAAGCTGGAGGACAAGGAATGGAGAGGATGAGAATGGGAGGAAAGAGGAAGAGAGGGGAATTTGTGATAGCTAAGAGATGCCGATGGGAAAGGAGAAGAGGAAGGAAAGGAAAAGGGGAATAAGGAGAGGTGCGTAGGCGTGGAGGGGTAGGGAGGTGGAGGCCAGGGGTGAGAGAGAGGTGAGGAGGGGGGGGGGTCCGGGAGTGGGTGGAGTCATCGAGCAGTGCATAACCCCGCTGAGCGTCACCAACACGCAACCGACATAACACGACACGCAGCCACCTGACACCTTAGCATCGACCACCACACACACACACACACACACACACACACACACACCTGAGGGGAAGGAGGGGGGAGGAAAAGGGAGGATGCAAGAAGGGAAGAGGGAGGTGGGAGGAGGAGGAGGAGATAAAGGAATGCAGGTAAGAGAGGAGAAAGGAAGAAGGGAGAGAGAAGGGGAAAAATAAGGAAAGGGAGAGCGGTAATGGGTGAGGAGGAGGAGGAGGAGGAGGAGGAGGAGATAGAAAGGGAAGGAGGAAAGTGAGGGAATAAGGGAGTAGGGTAAACAGGGAAAGATTATGCAATGGGAGAGAGAGAGAGAGAGAGAGAGAGAGAGAGAGAGTAATACCAATACAACAGTTGACACTTCGCTTCCAAATCTTGTTGTGTGATTAAACTAATGTGACTCCAGACATATTGACAGCCACACACACACACACACACACACACACACACACACACACACACACACACACATATTTAACCTAACATACAACACAATAATTCAATGTACTAATTTCTGAAACAAGCGACAAAAGAAAATAGTTAGGCAGACGACGAGATTCTTATTTTTTTCGTTAGCCTTTATATTTACTTGTGTTTTTGTATCGATATTTGGGAAAAGATTTTAATACGGATGCAACGTTGCCTAACTCCCTTCTCTCCAACGCCTGCCTCCCCCCTCTCCCCTCCTCCAATTATTAACGCCCACGCAATACACCCAAACCTTCATACGCAAGAGAAACTTTTGTACATTCTATAAATAAACAATGTTGCTTATACCATATATAACCTCTCGAACATCATAAACTATCAATCAAGCAATGGGGGCATGCGCCGGCGGGTGCGACGCCTCGCCCACCTTATAATGCCAAGTCCGGGGTTCCCTCCGGGCAATCTACACGCAAGCCCCACTCCCATCCAAAGTACCTCTTGAAAGGATATATCGACTTGCTCAAAACGCG
>NW_026111648.1:367500-370000 GCF_024679095.1 Eriocheir sinensis
TCGTGAATCTCAAACAAACAAACAAACAAACACACACACACACACACACACACACACACACACACACACACACACACACACACACTAAAACACACCAGCGCAATAGGACAAACGTAAAAGCACACACACACATACACACACACACACACACACTGACCTCTTGTTGGAGTGTCGCGGCTGACCTCTGCCCGCGCCCTTCACTCAGATCTGCTGGGGGTCAAGGAGGTCACGTTAGGTCACGACAACAAATCAACAACAACAATGATGATGACAATAATGAAGATGATGATGATAATAATAATAATAATAATAATAATAATAATAATAATAATAATAATAATAATAATAATAATAATAATAATAATAAAAATATCACAGACAATAGAAAGAATAAGAATAAGAATAATAACAAGAAAAAAGAAGAGTAAGAAAGAGGAAAAAAGAAAGGAGAAGAAAAAGAGCTGGAAAGGAGAAGAAGAAGAAGAAAAAGAAGAAGAAGAAGAGGAAGTAAAAAAAATAATAGAAAGAGGAAGCAACAGCAGACCAAACCTCTCTTCCAAACTCCAATTTTCATTAACGATACAAGTACGTCATTTGTTTCATTCACCCTATTTATTTATTTAGTTTTTCTTGCCAGTCTCCTCCAGCGCCGCGTACCCAACCTGTACCCGCCGCGTCAGGTCCTGAATACTTTACTGTTAGCCGCGGTTGCTGAACACTCCCTTCGCTCTTCTCCTTAACTAATGAGTAAGTAAACGTGCGTGTGGCCTGAGGGTTTGGTAGCCACGTGCCCCGCCCACCTGCCCGCCGCCCACTGACTTGGGTTATGTGGTGGGCGGGGACGTTACCCTGCCAGAACCAGCTCTTCTCCTTAACTAATGAGTAACTAAAAATGCGTGTGACCTGGGCCGGGGAGGGTTTGGTGGCCACGTGCCCCGCCCACCTGCCCGCCGCCCACTGACTTGGGTTATGTGGTGGGCGGGGACGTTACCCTGCCAGAACCAGCTCTTCTCCTTAACTAATGAGTAACTAAACGTGCGGCCAGGACCAGCTCTTCTCCTTAACTAATGAGTAACTAAACGTGCGTCCAGGACCAGCTCTTCTCCTTAACTTATGAGTAACTAAACGTGCGTCCAGGACCAGCTCTTCTCCTTAACTAATGAGTAACTAAACGTGTGTCCAGGACCAGCTCTTCTCCTTAACTTATGAGTAACTAAACGTGTGTCCAGGACCAGCTCTTCTCCTTAACTTATGAGTAACTAAACGTGCGTGTGACCTGGGCCGGGGAGGGTTTGGTATCCACGCGCCCCGCCCACCTGCAGGCCGCTCACTGACTTGGGTTATGTGGTGGGCGGTGACGTCACCCTGCCAGAACAGCCAGAACGGATCATAAGCACCATTTTTTTTCAAGCATGACTTTTTTTTATAGCAGGAGACAGCTCAAGGCCAAAGAAAAAAGGAAACAATAATGAAGAAAAAAAACGCTATTTGCTGCTCCTATAAAGCTCAGAGGAGTGGCCGATAGACAGGTCAATTTCGGGAGGAACAAAAAAATAACGTTCATGATAACCCGACTAATCTCCGTGGACTCGGGAAACGGTTGACGTGGGAACAGAAAACGTCTGAGAACACCACTGTTATAATTGAGAGGCTTCGGCACTATGAACGTGAAAACCGAAAACAACCGAAACCGAACCAAACCGAAAACCGAACCAAAACCGAGCCAAACCGAAAACCGAACGTGAAAACCGAAAACCGAACCAAAACCGAAAACCGAGCCAAACCGAACCGAACCCAAAACCGAACCGAAAGTGAAAACCGAAAAATAATTAAGAGGCTTCTGCACCATGAACGTGAAAAAAGACAATCCTGTGAACCCGACTTGTCTCCTTCGTGGCCTTGGGAAACAGCTGATGTGGGAACCAAAAGCATCCGGGAACACGACCACAGCATGGCCTCACTCCCGCTCTGATTTATTTAGTTATCTTTTACGCCTATCTTAAAACAGGTATCTTAATATATCCCCCCCTCTTAACATAGCTACCTTAAAATACACCTTAACATACCTCAACACACATCCTTTAACATACATAGCTACCTTAAAATACACCTTATCATACATCAACACACATCCCTTAACACACATAGCTACCTTAAAATACACCTTAACACACATAGCTACCTTAAAATACACCTTAACATACCTCAACACATACCCTTAACATACATAGCTACCTTAAAATACACCTTAACATACCTCAACCCACATCCCTTAACATACATAGCTATCTTAAAATACACCTTAACATACCTCAACACACATCCCTTAACATACATAGCTACCTTAAAATACACCTTAACATACCTCAACACACATCCCTTAACATACATAGCTACCTTAAAATACACCTTAACATACCTCAACACACATCCTTACGTAGCTACCTTAACACCGCGACCTTAAAACTTCTCTACAGTTCAGGAATGCCGCAGCGAACCG
>NW_026111648.1:375000-377500 GCF_024679095.1 Eriocheir sinensis
GATGTTGTTGCTGCTGAATTTTAAGATGTTTTCCGTCCGTGTACTTTTTTTCTTGATTTCAAGGTGTTTTACGTAATTGTTTTTTTGTGTCTGAATTTTCCACTTCCCTTCCATTACCTTCCCTCCCATTTCCCTCTCCTTTCTACTCCTTTCCTTCCCTTCCCTTCCCTCTTCATCCTTACCCATCCCCTCCTTCCCTTCCCTCCCATTTCCTCCTCTCTTCTACTCCTTTCCTTCCCTTCCCTTCCCTCCCATTTCCTCCTCTCTTCTACTCCTTTCCTTCCCTTCCCTTCCCTCTGCATCCTTACCCATCCCCTCCTCCCCTTCCCTCCCATTTCCTCCTCTCTTCTACTCCTTTCCTTCCCTTCCCTTCCCTCTGCATCCTTACCCATCCCCTCCTCCCCTTCCCTCCCATTTCCTCCTCTCTTCTACTCCTTTCCTTCCCTTCCCTTCCCTCTTCATCCTTACCCACCCCCTCCTTCCCTTCCCTCCCATTTCCTCCTCTCTTCTACTCCTTTCCTTCCCTTCCCTTCCCTCTTCATCCTTACCCATCCCCTCCTTCCCTTCTCATCCCATCCCCTGCGTCAACACTTACCTAACGTTCCTGGCCCAACTTAACCTAATCTATTCCAGCGATCGCTCCCACGCGCCGCCCACCATCAGCCTCAGGAGGGAATGGACGATGAGAAGGAAAATATTGGAACTACTGCGGGGGGCAACTATTCGGGGGTGGTGGTGAAGGAGGTAATGATGATGATGGTGATTAGGAGGAGGAGGGGGAGGAGGAGGAGGAAGAAGAAATTGACAAAGAGAAGGAAAAGGAATTGGAGGAGGAGAAGCAGGAGGAAAGGGAGTAGAAAAAATGTTGATGGTGATGATGATTAAGATGATAAGGAGGAGGAGGAGGAGGATAATAAGGAGAGGAGAAGAAGGAGGAAGAAACTGAAAAGGAGAAGGAAAAGGAAATGGAGGAGGAGAAGTAGGAGGAGGGGGAGGAGGAGGAGGGTGTTGGTAGCGGTGGTAGAGAATGTTCAACACCTTGCTTAGGCCTATACGTCTATATTCTCCTCTCGTACCATTTCCAAAGAGCATTCGTCGCTGGCCTATTTGTATACGTGCTGTAAGCCTCGTCCCCGCCCTCCCTCAGGCTTAGTAGACTGGCAAGTGTGTGACAGTGTAAAGGCAGGTAAAGGTGGGGGCATACACTATAGCTGCGCGTGGCCTCGGTGCTCATTCCCGTCACACTGCCCCTTAAGCCTGTGGGGAGTAAGGACCCATCTCTCCAGGACGCATATCCCCAATCTCTCTACGGCTATTTCAGTCCTCAATGCCTTTTCTGGTTTTCCTAGTTTGACTTCTTATATACACGCTCTCAGTCTATTAAAAAAAATACTGTCCTGTGGCTTTATTCTGTCTGGACGCTGGTGGCAGTCAACGGATCCAACTATCATGTTTTTTGTAAGTGTGGTCCATGAGTGAAGGCGCTCGGCTGTAGCTTCGAAACTAACCACGGACGGGCGTTCTGCAAAATACTCCACTGTGATTCCCACGCAAAATTATCCAAGAGATCCCCAACTGAACCTAACCTGACCTGACCTGACCTGTTCAAGAGTGGGCGCCATATGCCAGAACTTGTAGAAGAGTGTATCAAGACACCTCTCCACCCGAAATTGACCTCTCTTTTGGCCACTCTTTACTTTTGTCTGTTGTGGGAGCGGTGAGTAGCGGGCTTTTTTTCTACACTCTTTTTGTTGCCTTTGCGCCGTCTCCTTTGTTGTAAATAAAAAAAAAAAAAAAAAAAAAAAAAAATTGAGAAGGGAAATACGCCCTCGGGACACAGGGCCAGCGTGACATCCGGGTTACCACAGTGTGCCTTCCCCAGGTGTCCCCAGGTACACTTTTGTCCACCAGTCAGGAAGGAAGGATGAACAGCTGGGTGGCCTGCACGCCGACTCCCCGGGCCGGGAAGCAAACACAGACCCGTGGATTCGCAACTCGACCCGCTAACCACTGCACCACGCGTAATAGTGTGCCTCACTTCCGATCAACACGAGGAAGTCTGAGTTTTAGGTGAATTTTTTCCCTTTCCTCCCCTCCCAATTCCTCCTCTTCCCTTCCCTTCCCTTCCCTTTTCTTACATCCCCTTCCCTTCCCTTTTCACCCCTTCCATCTCATTCGATTCCATTCCTTCTCTTCCCTCCTTTGACCTTCCCTTCCCGCCCATTCCCACCCCTTCCCTTGCCTCCCATCCCTCCCATTTTCTTAACCACCGGCCCTTTTTGACACTTTTCTGGCTGGCCGAGGCAGGCGATGAGCCTATACGGACTCTCGCCTATTTCCACCATACGTGAGAGGTCGGCATTTTCAGACGCCTCCGCCTCCACCACAACTATTTCCAAAAGCCGAAACAGAAATTAGTCGGGCTTTAGTGAGTTTTTTTCACGTTCATAGCACAGAAGAAGGGTCAAACTACCACCGGGGTCATCACACTACCACTGGA